>NC_085138.1:38832414-39132414 GCF_035046485.1 Aedes albopictus | reverse complement strand
TCAATGGCGCTGTAGTCACTTTTCTTATTCAATTATTTTAATAACTTTGATTGCAATAATTTACTATTTTCAAGTGTCCATCTTGTAGAGGACTTTTTGTTATTGTAAACAAAATCAACTTGACACTTCTAGTACCGCTGCTGACGCTGTAAGGACGTGGCAAACTAGATGTTAGTCACACGAACAGTCGCGACAGGGGACTTCTGTGGCTAGTTATTCTACACAGGAATGAGAGCCCGCACAGAAAGAAATCATGAAAAATAAACAACACGTAAATTGAAGATCAACTCAGTAACAAATTTTGAAAACGACGTATAATCAATGGTGTAGCATTGATTATACGTCGTTTTCAAAATTTGTTACTGAACTGAAATTTGCGACAGAAAAATGTAAATCGCCAACATTCAACGTCAGCCGAGCAGTCCGCTGCTGGTCAGACGGCTTGTTTACAGATTTTAAAGCATATTCGCTTTAAATTTACATGCATCTGCTATAAACCATGCCAGCCACTCTCCGTCGTCAGCTAAAGAACGGCTGCTCGCAGCTGTGGCGGTTTCCTCGTTGCCTCTCTCAGTACTCTTTGCAGCAGTCGGAGCATGTCGGGAATGCGTGCATTATGGTAGAAGCAGTTTAACTTTGACTGTCTACTGTTCAAGAAGCTGAGATAGCCGAGAGAGCTCGGGCGTGCTACTCACACTCCACGGATCTGAGTTCAATTCTCGCTTGTAGCTCAATTTTTTTATATTTTCTAACAGATCTGCAATGTAATTTTAAGATCGCACAAAAATTTCCATCATAGGGTAATTGATCCGATCATGGAGGAGTTAAGCACTGGGTTCATGCTTAAACCACAATTGTATCGCCCCAAGCAAACTTTTTACATGGATTGAATTGAAAATAATGAAATCCATCCTTAACCTACGGGAAAATAACGAAATATTGCCACTTTGATGTTGTTATGAGCATTTTATTCGTTTTTATCTGAAAGAACATTGCGTTCCTAACGTTGCGGTATTTGTTCCTAATGTGTTGCGGTATTTGTTCCTATTGTTGCGGTTTCCCATTGAAATCATATGGGATACCGCAACATTAGGAACACTACCGCAACAATAGGAACACAGCTGCAAACGCATTAAGGAAAATATTTTTTTTAAATAGGTTTTTGGGCAAATCTTAAGCAAACAAATGGTGCAATCTCATAATTTAAGCACCATACATCTATTAAAAATACCTTTTGGTAACATTTCAGTCGAAAAGTTGCTCAAGTGCCATTACCGCAACATTAGGTACTACCACAACGATGGGAACAATTACCCTATATGACGGGGTCCTTTTGTTACATTCGATCCGTCTTAATTTTACAGATTTTTTTTCGAACTGTGTAGACAACAGTTCCAGCTGGTAGAATTATGCTGTAATATCATAATTCGTTTCTTTAAACGAATTTGCAAAATGTAAACAAGACTGCGGGACCACTATTGACTAAACCACAGATAACAGATGTTTATGCTATACCATATTAACATATATGTTAACCCTCGAGCAGTCGCGTCTTCGACTACCTGCAGCGACGCCCCGCTCACGCTGTGTACCACATGCGAGCATTTTTCATGGTGCGTGTACCCAGTACACGACGCGACCGCTCCCGGGTTAAATATCAGGCCAGTAAAGTAACGAGTGTAGTAAGACTAGTGTCTTGGGATAGAGTGGTTGAGTTTATATTGAGTAAAGCTTACCCAACAATCAAGACAACTACAGTGGTGCAGTGGTACGGTATCAGACTGCGGATGTCAAGGTTCCATGGGCACGCAAAAAAAGATGAATGGTGATTTTGGGGCGGAAGAAAAAAAATGGTAAAACCACTGGTACATTAGTGGACGAATAACATGATAAGTTTTATTATATTTATTAGGGCGCAAAAAGAAAATTAAATTAGAATGGTGATTTCGGGGCGAAAGAAAAATCAGGCAATCCCTTAATGGGCTAATATTCGTGGAGGCGGAAAAAATATTAAAATTAAAATGGTCATTTTAAGGCGGAAGAAAAAATTGGTAAAACCACAAAGTTACCTACATTAGTGAGCGAATTACAAGATAAGTTTTACGATATTTAATAAATTGGTGAATTTCAAACAATTCAACGTACATATGTACAGATGGGTAAATTATTGGTTAAATTCGGAAAAAATCCACAGCTCAGGTGAGATTTGAACTCACGACCCTGAGCTGTAGATTTTTTCCCAATTTAACCAATAATTTACCCATCTGTACATATGTACGTTGAGTTATTTGAAATTCATAATTGACCACACGGATTGGTATTACCGAAAATTTGCACTTTGAGTGAGTCGTAATAAATTGGTGATTTCGGCGCGGAAGAAAATATTGGAAAGTCAGACATGGGCGAACTACAAGCTAAATTTTCTGCTATTTATGAGGGCGGAAAAAATGGTAAGACCACAAAGGTATATCAGTGGGTTAATTACAAGATAACCTTTTTTGATACTCATGGGGACGCAAAAAAAATTAGAATGGTGATTTCAGGCATTCTGAATGGGAAAATTACAAGATAACTTTCCTAATATTCAACCATTCCATTGGGGGCACAAACAAATTTAAATTAGAATGATGATTTCGAGACGGAAAAAAAATTGGGAAAATCCTGAATGGGCGAATTACAAGATAGCATTTCTGATACGCATGGGGGCGCAAAAAAATATTAAAATAAAATGGTGATTTTAGGGCGGAAAAAAATTGGTAAAACCACAAAAGTACCTATATTAGTGAGTGAATTACAAGAGAAGTTTTATGATATTTATGGGGGCGCAAAAAAATAGGTGATTTCAGGGCGGAAGAAAATCAGACATGGGCGAATTACAAGCTAAATTTACTGCTATTTATGAGGGCGGAGAAAAATGGCAAGGCCACAAAGGTATATCAAAGGATTAATTACATGATAACTTTTTCTGATACCCAAGGGGCGCAAAAAATGAAATAAGAATGGTGATTTCGGGGCGAAAGAAAAATTGGGAAAATCCTGAATGGGCGAATTACAAGATCATATTTCTGATATTCATGGGTGCGGAAAAAATATTAAAATTAAATGGTCATTTTAGGGCAGAAGAAAAAATTGAAAAACCCACAAAGTTAACTATATTAGTGGGCGAATTACAAGATAAGTTTTACGATATTTAAGGGAGCGCAAAAAAAATAGGTGATTTCGGGGCGGAAGAAAATACAGTATGGACCCGATTTTGTCAGCCCCATTTTGCGACGAACTTTTTGCTCTCACTATCTAACGGTCAAACTTTGATCAATTCATTTAAGATCATCATCAAACTACTGCTGAAAGGCAGAACATACAGAGATAAAAAGTGTGAATATCGGTTTAGATTTTCGACGGGAGCAAAAAATGTGTTCCGGAAAGGGGCTGACAAAATCGGGTCACTTATGTATTATCAGACATGGGCGAATTACAAGCTAAATTTTCTGCTATTTATGAGGGCGGAGAAAAATGGCAAGGCCACAAAGGTATATCAAAGGATTAATTACAAGATAACATTTTTTGATACCCAAGGGGGCGCAAAAAAAATGAAATTAGAATGGTGATTTCGGGGCGAAAGAAAAATTGGGAAAATCCTGGATGGGCGAATTACAAGATCATATTTCTGATATTCATGGGGGCGAAAAAAATATTAAAATTAAAATGGTCATTTAAGGGTGGAAGAAAAAATTGAAAAACCCACAAAGTTGACTATATGTATTAGTGGGCGATTTACAAGATAAGTTTTACGATATTTATGGGGGCGCAAAAAAATAGGTGATTTCGGGGCGGAAGAAAATATTGGAAAAATTAGACATCGGTGAATTACAAGCTAAATTTTCTGCAATTTTTGAGGGTGGAAAAAAATGAAAAGACCAGTGGATTAATTACAAGATAACTTTTTCTGATACCCAAGGGGGCGCAAAAAATGAAATTGGAATGGTGATTTCGGGGCGAAAGATAAATTGGGAAAATCCTGAATGGGCGAATTACAAGATCATATTTCTGATATTCATGGGGGCGGAAAAAATATTAAAATTAAAATGGTCATTTTAGGGCGGATGAAAAAATTGAAAACCCCACAAAGTTAACTATATTAGTGGGCAAATTACAAGATAAGTTTTACGATATTTAAGGGAGCGCAAAAAAAAAATAGGTGATTTCAGGGCGGAAGAAAATATGATCAGACATGGGCGAATTACAAGTTAAATTTTCTGCTATTTATGAGGGCGGAGAAAAATGGCAAGGCCACAAAAGTATATCAAAGGATTAATTACAAGATACCCAAGGGGGCGCAAAAAAATGAAATTAGAATGATGATTTCGGGGCGAAAGAAAAATTGGGAAAATGAATGGGCGAATTACAAGATCATATTTCTGATACTCATGAGGGCGGAAAAAATATTAAAATTAAAATAGTCATTTTAGGGCGGAAGAAAAAATTGGTAAAACCACAAAGGTACCTATATTAGTGGGCGAATTACATGATAAGTTTTATGACATTTAAAGGGGCGCAAAAGAAAAATTATAAATTGGTGATTTCGGGGCAGAAGAAAATATTGGAAAAATCAGACATGGGCGAATTACAAGCTAAATTTTCTGCTATTTATGAGGGCGGAGAAAAATGGCAAGGCCACAAAGGTATATCAAAGGATTAGTTACAAGATAACTTTTTTTGATACCCAAGGAGGCGCAAAAAAATAAAACTAGAATGGTGATTTCGGGGCGAAAGAAAAATTGGGAAAATCCTGAATGGGCGAATTACAAGATCATATTTCTGATATTCATGGGGGTGGAAAAAATATTTAAATGAAAATGGTCATTTTAGGGCGGAAGAAAAAATTTAAAAACCCACAAAATTAACTATATTAGTGGGCAAATTACAAGATAAGTTTTACGATATTTAAGGGAGCGCAAAAAAAATAGGTGATTTCGGGGCGGAAGAAAATATTATCAGACATGGGCGAATTACAAGCTAAATTTTCTGCTATTTATGAGGGCGAAAAAAATGGCAAGACCAGTGGATTAATTACAAGATAACTTTTTCTGATACCCAAGGGGCGCAAAAAATGAAATTAGAATGGTGATTTCGGGGCGAAAGAAAAATTGGGAAAATGAATGGGCGAATTACAAGATCATATTTCTGATATTCATGGGGGTGGAAAAAATATTAAAATGAAAATGGTCATTTTAGGGCGGAAGAAAAAATTGGTAAAACCTCAAAGGTACCTATATTAGTGGGCGAATTACAAGATAAGTTTTACGATATTTAAGGAGGTGTAAAAGAAAAATAATGAATTGGTGATTTCGGGGCGGAAGAAAATATTGGAAAAATCAGACATGGGCGAATTACAAGCTAAATTTTCTGCTATTCATGAGGGCGGAAAAAAATGGTAAGATCACAGATACTCATGAGGGCACAAAAAAAATTTCGATTGGTGATTTCGGGGCGGAAGAAAAAAAATGTAAAATCATACATGGGCGTATTATAAGATATTTTTTTACTATTCGTGGGGGCGTAAGAAAAAAATGGTAAGGTATATCAGTGAATTAATTACAAGATAACTTTTCTGATACTCATGGGGGCGCAAGAAGAAAAATAAAATCAATTTGGCGAATTCGGGGCGGAAGTAAAAATTGGTCAAATCGAAAAGGTATATTAGTAGGTAAATGACAAGATATTTTTCTCGATATTCATGAAGGCGGATAAGTATAAGGTTAAGGGCTTTTAAAAATTCTGATTGGTTGCACACCAACAGAGTAAATATTGCGGTATATGCGAAAAATATCTAATATTTATATTGTTACAGCTTGCATTTAATAAGGTATGCACAAAAAAATAAAACGTTTTTCAAAAAAGCGTATTTTTATCCTGAGGACTAAAAAAAAATTTTTTTTCTCAACTGAAGAGCTGGTTACTCAATGAGTAACTTGGAGTAACCACGATGACACCACTGCATATCACCCATCACGATGAAAGCTGTTCCCAGCTCGCGTGTGTTGCCGCAGCTCTGGTAGATGGTATGATTACCTCTAAAACGTTCGCACCATGGATCCTGTCCAACACACCTCCTGCAGCGCTACGATGCCGAACCCGCGGTCCTTCAGTAGATCGGCGAGTATGCGGGTGCTCCCAAAGAAGCTGAGACATCGGCAGTTCCACGTACCGAGTTTTCAATCGCAAGTCCTTTTTGTTCGCTGGGGTCGTTGCCGTTGGTCTCGGTTCGTATTATTCTGTTGCTGATTTTCCGTTACAATGTTTTTTTTACGGCTGGCTCGTAGGGCCTGACACCAACCCCCTACTTTCCGGAGGACTATAGTGCACAGTTGAGCTTAGAGTCCTTCCCTGGCACTCGGACGTAGATCAGCCGCCCTTAACATGGGGATCAGACGCTGTTGTGAGCCGCTCCTCCTGGAGAACAGACACTCAGGTTTGCCGAAGCAAACCCCCCCCTTCCCTGTTTGCCTGCGACCAAAGTTCCCACCGGGGTTGGTAGCCCGATCTTCCCTAAGGTTGCTCATAGTTTCCGGCCGGTACCGCGTGGAGGTAGGGATAGGAGTTGCTGGGCACAGGCTCCTGGATCACAATGGGATCTAAATTGCGCAGCATACCCAGCCTTTACCGTGCCGCCCGCGCTGCGTTCTTCTCCTCAAAAACCGCTCTGCACTCCTCGTCGAGGTAATCATTTCGTCGAGTTCATTCCACGTACCCGAGAGTGCTCTCGACTGCGTTGTACATGGCTGCGATGACTGTACTGCAGCAGTCCGGCAAACGCTGCCTCGAGATTCTGCGCGAAGGCGACATCTGGTTGCTTTAGTCGCTCTAGATCGTACTGATGCGGCCACCAGTACCGTACATTGTTGATAATGGAGAGTTTTTTTGAGCGCAATTTGACCATCACCAGATAGTGGTCGGAGTTAATGACAGCGCCACGATTGGTCTTGACATCGATTCTGACCATAGGGAGTCATTTAGGATGGATTGGATAGTGGCAGCCGCAAATCGGGTATAAAGGCATACTATTATCGATTATGTGTTATTTAAGTAACTTTGAAATTATGAGATCCCCAGTATACAGTTCTACCAAATGTTTTGCTGTTTAAACAATCATAAATTTTCTGCGCCTATTCGTTCAAATAAACAATGTCTATAAAACACAAAACTTTTCGTGACACTTCACATGACACTTTCCATTCACTATCATCATCATAATCCGCCCCCGTGCCGACGATGACGACGACGACGACGTGACGTGAGAACGTGCCATTCATACTCCAGCAGCTGACACATCCTGATGGCAGCAATTTAAGACTACTTATTTATTTACACATAACCCCAATCCAGGCGGGGGTTGTTACAATAAGTTGGCACACAAGCACCACACCGTCGCATCGGGAGGACATCGATCCCTGCCTGTTCCTGCCTCACCACCGTGCATCAAGTGCCGTCGTCATCCCCGCGCTCTGCAGTGTC
Organism: Aedes albopictus; assembly: GCF_035046485.1. Classification (NCBI taxonomy): domain Eukaryota; kingdom Metazoa; phylum Arthropoda; class Insecta; order Diptera; family Culicidae; genus Aedes; species Aedes albopictus. The sequence goes on along the minus strand of NC_085138.1, from coordinate 39,124,899 downwards.
AAATTGTCGCCCCAACCGACATGCCTATTACTCTATACACAGCGAGCAAGTGAACCACATTTGTTACACTACGACACGTTTCCAACCCTTCTTCGGAACTGGGGTAGCGCTCAGCCTGCAGCAGGGGCCCATTTTCTGCATGGAATAATTTATGCACAAAAGAAGGACGTTCTTACTCATTTGTGCCAACCGGGTGAAACTTTGTATAGGTTGTAGTTGTTGTCGTGGTCGTCGTCATAGTTGCCACCTCTAAACTCTTCATATCTGCTGACGGGCTGCAAACTATGTGTCCCAACTTCTAACCAACTACATCACAGAGGTAGTTGCCGGGAGTGTAAGCTGACATGTAACACTAGGCAGGGAGCGGGGGAAGATGGTGGAATACGGACGCCCACCCCCCCCCCCCAACCCCGCAGCGACGCTGCATGGTACAACACATTTAGGTACGGAGTGGTGACTTTGGTAGGACTGCAACGAGATTCAACGCCGGATTGCCAGGGGGTTAGGAATGAGTACCGGTTGTGACAATAAAAATTGGAATAAGCAGTTTCCGTCGTACTCTTGTGGTGTGCGGACTACCCAAGCAACAAACATGTTATATAAAAATTACGGCAGCGCAAGTTTTGGTTGTATAGAAGTTTATTTTACGTTATTTAAACACAATGTTAAAATTACATAAAATAAACTTCTATGCAACCAAAACTTGCGCTGTCGTAACTATATTATAACATGTGTGTTGCTTGGGTACAATCTCTCTTAGGTCCTTAAAAATTTCGAAAAGTTTGTGAGAAGAAAAATAAGGGGTGGTTTGGAGTGTCCATCATTGATTTTACGTAGTACGTTCACAGACAGACATTCCGAAAACTACACATGACGTAAAAATTAGTACGTTGAGTTATTATTATTTTATTTCATTCGATTTAATATAAAAGAATTTCTTGCATGCGAAATTGTTAGCAATTTCCATTCTACAGACAACCTGTAAATTTACAATCCGATGGAGCTTTGAGTTGAAAGCGATGTTGACCTCCATCGCTCAGCGAACTCGATGTAACAACTTTTTGGGTGCTGAAAAACTGTTGGGGGCAATACGACCTCTGGAATTTCCCGCTTTAAACTCTAATGAAATACCAGGCGGCTTTTTTTTTTCAATGATCTTTACTAGTATCTCAATCAATTTTTACATTCTTCAACTTAATCTAGGTGTTCTGTGTATTCTAACACACTATCATCCTAATTTGGTAAAATAAATTTAAGCTATTATTATTACTTATTAATAACATATTACATTTCATTTGCTGTAGCAGTTAAGATTTTTTGCAGGCTTTATTTTTCACCTGCGTGTCAGAAATACATTTTTTTTAACTTATCCTAACCTAACTTAAACTAATTATACAAAGAACTATTCGTAGCAATAGAAGACTGCAACAATTTTTGATGAAAGTTTGCAATGATTTTAGTTGACATCTGATCCAATGTTTCAATACTAGAAATTTGATGCAACTCATTAGTGCTATACTAGGGAGGCGACTTCAGAATCATTTTCAAAATTTTATTTTGAATCCTCTGAAGTTGCTTCTTTCTGGTATTGCAACAGCTCGACCATATTAGGACAGCGTACAATATGGCCGGTCTGAAAATTTGTTTATAAATCAAAAATTTGTTCTTGCGACAAAGTTTTGATTTTCTATTAATAAGGTGGTATAAACACTTAATGTATTTATTGCACTTAATTTGAATACTTTCTATGTGGCTTTTAAAAGTTAAGCATTTATCTAGTAAGAGACCTAGATACTTAACTTCGTCCGACCAATTTATTGGAGTTCCCCTCATAATGACAACATGTCTACTTAAGGGTTTCAGATAAAGAGCTCTTGGCTTATGTGGGAATATTATAAGTTGAGTTTTGGAAGCATTTGAAGAAATCTTCCATTTCTATTCACACCGTGATTTTCGCATTGTTTTACAACTGAAACTCAACTCTGAGGTTTGCAAGAGTCTGATTTCGTCCAAATGCTTATGAATTCGATGATGTGGGTCGAAAATTTCAGCAGAAAAGCCGGAATATCAGCACACGCACGGCAAGCGATGTTTGTTTTATTGCTCTCATCGGCTGACATGCGTTTGTTGCGGAGCGCCTTTGTTACCAACATGCACCGCTTAGGACAAAGCGTTTGTTTTTCGGCGTGATCCGTTTTTCGTACCCTGGATAGAATAAAAAAAAAGTTGGACAATTTTTGCCTTTTATACGCGAGAACATGATCTATTATGTTTAGGACTCCTCAAGAGTTTTTTTTAATTTAATCTTATCTAAAAGAGCGGAGATAAAAGATCAATAACCGCAATTTGTTAGACTGAAAGCCGAAAATTCCAGAAAGTCTAAAAACTATACCAAGGCACTAACTTATCGACTCACTAACTCTATCAAATCAAGCATCCCAGCTACACAATAAAAAAAGAAAATCTGCCCGCGAGGTCACGTGAAATCCCGTGAAAACACTTTCTGAAGCGTTACGGTAAAAACACAGACAAGCAGACCTACCACTTGGAACTACGATTACACTGTGTTTCGCAAACCGCTAAGTAGGTGACGGTAATGAGCAAACGTCGAACAAGAGCAGTTGTGGTAAAAGCTCTTCTCTAGATTTCAGAATTCTTGGAGGGTAGTGTGCCATGACGCAAAGCAGACGTCAAAATTTTGTGCTCCTCCAATTTTTCTAAGTCAAATCTTCGAGTGAACAAACTGAATATCAAGAAAAGAGTTTTGCTGATTTTCCTTTGTCAGGACACCTACCACAGGTTTTCCAGATTTGTTGATCATCTACAAGAAGGAAGTTCCTGTTTTTTTTTCAAGTCCTAAAATCTGATGTCGGAAGAATGTCAACGCAGCAAAGTCTGAGGAACGAACGGGAAATATTCACTGGAGATAGTTACATTGAAGGATCATCGTCATCACATTTGGCTGTTGGGTTTGACCTGGGAGTTGGTAGATACTTGGTAAGATTCGTTGCTAGCAAAAATGAACCTAGGATGAATGAACGAGAAAAATAGGTAAGTTATGAGGGGAAACTATGATATGATACTTTTTTTATATTATAAACATATAGGGTATGTGTTCCATCAGTAATCTCACGCTTCCATGTTCATCCTATTCGAAAACAAGCGATTACGGCATCGACTGATTCCGTTCTTTTTGTTTTCAAGAGTGCTCACTTCTAACAAAAAATACAAAAATAAGAAACAAAACAAATAACGCTTCAATCCCTTGTTTTTTGTAGGATGAAAATGGGAGCCACATGCTTAATAAGGGAACCAATACCCTACCAAACAACTATTTTTGGGAGTGGAGGGAAATAAGAGCTGTCAGTCGAAACATAATGGTTGGGAAGAGTGGAGATGCCAACTTCTTATTATAACTTTTATGTGGAGAATGACAGATTCTTCTTTTTCACATTCATTGGGGCATCCTCCAATGCGATGGCTTGCACTATATATAATTGTATGATCTTGGTTGTATAATTATAATGTTTTGCTTGATCAAATCACATTGGATGGACAGCCCATTGCTATCGGGCTTAGTACCGTGCTACAATGAATGGAAACCATCATCATCATCATCATCATCATCATCATCATTTGAAGAAATCTTCCATTTTTGCAAATAAGAAGAAAAAATATCTAAACTTTTTTGCAATCTACTACAAATGACACGCAAACTCCGCCCCTTGGCTGAGATACCTGTGCCATCTGCAAATAACGATTTTTGACATCCCTGCGGCAAATCAGGTAAGTCGGAGGTAAAAATATTGTACAAGATTGGTCCCAATATGCTGCCTTGTGAAACACCAGCTCTTACAGGTAATCTATCTGACTTGGAATTTTGATAGTTTACCTGAAGTGTTCGATCTGATAAATAGTTTTGAATAATTTTAATAATATATAGTGGAAATTTACGATTTAATAATATATAGTGGAATTTTACGATCAAGCCTTCGTGCCAAACACTATCGAATGCTTTTTCTATGTCAAGAAATGCTACGCCAGTGGAGTAACCTTCAGATTTATTGGAACGAATGAAATTCGTTACCCGTAAAAGTTGATGAGTAGTCGAATGTCCATGGCGGAATCCGAACTGCTCAATGGCAAAAATAGAATTTTCATCAATATGAATCATCATTCTATTTAAAATAAGATTTTCAAAAAGTTTACTGATAGATGACAGTAAGCTTATTGGACGATAACTAGAAGCTTCGGCAGGATTTTTGTCAGGCTTCAAAATTGGAACAACTTTAGCATTTTTCCATTTTTCAGGAAAATATGCTAACTGAAAACATTTGTTAAATATATTAACCAAAAATGATAAGCAACTTTCTGGAAGTTTTTTGATGAGAATATAGAAAATTCCGTCATCACCCGGAGCGGCGGATGGTAGTAATTGGGTTGATTCCATATAATTAGCACGCAATCACTCATGTTGCGTGCGCTTCAAATTAGACAAGTTTTCCAAATATGGCAAATCATCGTTTTCCACGCTTTTCATTCGATTATTCTTGGCATTCTTGGGCTTGTTCGGCTCAGTTTCACGTCTAGTTTGTTTGGATCTGACGGAACCTCATCTATTCATCGTTTTGGTAAGGGGGTGCGTATTACCCCAGGTAACCCTACTCAGTCGCTTGGTGCTAAAACAGACGCTGTTTGGTGAACAGACGCTCCAGACGTACCTCCCCAATCTAGATGAAGTCAGAAGGACAACAGTGCCCAGGCTACACTACCAACTAAGCTCACAACTCCTAGCTGACAGTCTTTGTCATCGATTGATCCGTGGAAGCATGAGGTAGGGACTTGTGAGGACCCACAACTATGTTGGATGCTCTCCTAATCGACTCACCGTTTTGCATCCCAAGCCACGATACATCTCGGAGTTCCATTGATAATTTGGTTATTTCTTCAAAGATTGCTTTTTCGTTTTCTTCAAGTTATCTTTCTTGAATAATAATTTGCAATCAAGAATCTTTTAAGTGGTTAATGCAAGTATGTCATTCAGTATTTCTCTAACCAGAAATTCTTACAGTGTTGTATCTGAGGTTGAATTCAAAAGTACTTCAGAGTGCAAAGGCTTTATCAAATGTTTCTCGAAATATTAGTCCAAGAAGTCCAGTATTCAGAAACCATATTTATCCCTCTAAAGTGATCTAGAATTTCCTACTACTTAATCTCTCTGCCATGTTAGGTTCCAAAAACTTCTCCAAATTCTAAACAGAAAGTGTTTGCTATTTTTCGTGAAAAATAGTCGAACATGTATGTTATAGGTTTCATTTGTACGAAGAATGTTCGAGAATGTTCAGGATTCATCTGAATTCATCGATTTCATCTCCTAATTCTCACATGAATGTTCCTAATTTTTTTGAATTAGAAATAGAAAGCTTCTAAATATTTCATTATTTATCAAAAATTCACGAACATTTTTAGTATTTCCTGCATCAGAATCATCATTCTAGAATATTCCAAAAACATGCGTATCTTTATCTTCTTCTCGTTCCTCTTCTCCAACTTCTTCGCCCAGGAAAGTTTCAGAAATTTCTTTTAATTCGAAACAAAAAGTTTACGAACATTTAATTTTTTATGGACAGTTTTGAAATACGCCTCTTCCTTCCTTCGAAATATGTCCTAGAATATATTTTTTTCCTGCTTTAGTTCCGGAAAATTCCTTCCAAAAATGAAAAAAAATCATATTGATTCATTCAAAGAATATTCTAAGATGTTCCAGAAACTTATTTTTCTTCTTTGAAGTTTTTTTTTTATGTATTCCAAGCCGAGAACTTTCAATTTGTTTGGAAAACTCTTGAACATTTGAATAAATAGTATTTTCATCCCTCCGGGTCATACACAATGTTCTAGAATATTGTTCTTCTCTTCTGCTTCTTCCTCTTTGCCCAGGAAAGTTAGAAAAATGTATTCATATTTGAAACAGAAACCTCATGAATACATTGACGTTCTGGTAGAAAAGGAGTTTCTTCGTATTCAATTCTTCGACTTCGATTCGACTTCAATCTCGAACACTCAGATCATATGATGTTTGCCTCACCGAAATATACGTGAAATATTTCAGTCAAACTTTGCTAAGCGTGACGGGAGGACAGATAGACAACACCTGGATTCATATGCTGTTTTTGATCTCCTTAATTTAGATTTAGAAAATGTTCATCCCTCAAGGAGATTCTTGAGCATTCTGGAATAACAATTTTCAGATGTTTCTATAGAAGCTATTGTAAATATGCGAAACATTTCTCTCAGCAATGCATTGCAATGGACTCATCAGAAGCTCCAGAAGGTATGCTACCATGTATTCAGAGACTTCCGGAAAGTTCTCGAAAATTAAAGTAGTTTAATTATTCAGAACATTCCAGAACGTTCTTCTTATTTTTACTGAAACTTTCAGTAATCCTACAAAATTAGCGCTGAGAAGCATGCTGTGTTCCAATTGGCACGTTATGCCAAAAAGAAGATGTTTCATAATATTGCATCTTCTTTCTGGAGCGTCCACAAACTTCTAGAAGGTCTCCAATATTTAAGAAATTGAATACTCCGGAAAATTCCAGAACCTTCTTCTTCTTTTGTTCTGGAGCTTTCAGTAACTTCCTTGGAATTTTAAGAATATTGATGTTCCAGATCATTCCAAAAGGTTCTTCTTATTATTTCTGAAGTGATTCAACTATGGTGAAACATTTCCATGAAACATTTCAAAGCGTTACGGACAGACATACAGACAACGCTGGGATTATATATATATATATATATATGATATCTCCGAGGGCTCATTTCAGGGATGCCAGATATTTTTTAAAATCTGTTTCATTATTTTCAAAAATCTGTATCCCATACAAAATTTGGGAGAAAAATCTGTACCTTATACAAAAATAAAATAGCCCCTCTTGCCCAAAAATTTATATTTCATATACACTACCCGTCATAAGCACGGACTCACAAAAAGTATTGCAACAATATTGCAACACCTTGACTCACCTCGATATCTCTAAAACCAGAACACCCACAAAAATGCCGCCTTCAGAAAAGTTGTTGCTTTTGGTCTTCTGAATAACTTTCCTGAAGACAGCATCTTTGTAAGTCCTCAGGTTTTGGAGATGTCGAGGTGAGTCAGGGTGATGCAATATTGTTGCAATACTTTTTGTGAGTCCGTACTTATGACGGGTAGTGTAGAACGAAATCTGTACGGATGCCCAAAAATCTGTATATATGGCATCCCTGGTTCATCTAGAAGATCATTCAAAGAATTCATAAACTTGGTCGTGAATTTCGGTCATTATGACACAGACAGGCACCCTGTGTAGTGTAGTACGTCAGCGTGATGAGCGTCAGCTAATGCACGGAGAAGGTTAAGAAGTTCTCGAAAAAAAAAATATTACAAGAAAAATCTTCAATGATTCCTTCGGAATTCTTTCAAGAAACTACATCGGAATTCCTCCAGAGAAAGAGTAGTTCTTCTAAAATTTCTTCAGACATTCCGTCATGGTTTATTTTGGGAGATCCGCCAAATAATCTTTTATCGATTTTTCCACGAGAGTCTAGTATTTCTCCGTAGATTCGTCATGGATTTCTCAACTGACATATTTTTTTTCAGAGATTTACATAAGAATTTACCTCTCCACCCATTTCTTCAAGCATTCATCATCCATCTTGGCGTTCTTTTACAGATTTCCTGGGGGTTTTTTTTTCAAGAATTCCTCCAAGGATTCTTTAATGAATTACTACAACGATTTCTTCAGAAAAAATCTTCAATGGCTCTTTAAGGAGTTTCTCTAAGGTTCACCCCAGAAATAATCCAGGAAATTTCCAAAAAATAAATTGGATAATAATTCAAATATTCAACCAAGGATTCCTACAGAAGTTTCTTTAATGAAATCTTAGGAAGTCATTCGGAAAATCCTTCTCGAATTACTACAAATAAATCTCTAAAATGTAGCCTCGTGGCCGCGCGGTTAGCGTCACCAAGCGTGAAACCGTACCATGCCATGGAGTGAGGGTACACATCTAGAAAAAATCATGTAATTTTAGGTGTCCTGAACCTGACATATACGAGCGTCTTCAAAGGCACAAATTTAGAGGTCAAAACATGTAAATTTACGTCTCCTAGGACTTATATTTTGTTAGCGTCTATAGCAATCGCTAGAACCGATCTGATAAATAAAACATATAAAAGTATAATATTAACATGCCTGGATTCGAACTCCGGATCTGCTGATTGTGAGCCACATCTCTTACCTCTCAGCTATTTTACCGAGTTGGAAAATGGCAGATGCATGTGATACTGATTCAACGTTTCTGGTGAAGTGGATTTGTTGACATCTAACGCAACCAACCAGGACTTACATGATGCGCGTAAAATTGAGTCCAATTTGTGATTCAGTCTTGAAAATGTTTACGTTCATTGATGTTTCGGTCTCGTGCAAATTTCAGAATTTTTAAGTGTGTATGATTCCCGCTCCGAATGAAACTTTTCGCAAAAAAAAAGTTTCTTCCTCGTATCCACTGGTGCTCGTAATATGTGTTATGTCCGTTGTCCAGTGTTAAGTTTTCGTTCAGTCTGTACAGCCTCTGGCTGAAGACGGTGCCCGTGTCTTTCTAAACTCCATCTACTCTAGGGGTTTCCAAAAAGATTTATCCTTCAGGAATTGTTGCTAGCATTCCACTAGGTACTCTTTTAACCCTAAAAGGGATACCTGGGGTCCATTGGACCCCAGGCGCCTTTCCGAGCTTGTCTTTGATGGAACACACTCAGCGAGGTGACGAAACTGAGGCCATGAAGGTATCCCTTTTAGGGTTAAACACACCCATCACGGACACCGTTTTCAGTCAGAGGCTGTACAGACTGAACGAGACTTAACTCTAGACAACGGACACGACACACATTATGAACACCACTGGAAAAGATGGAGAAACATTTCTTGTGAAAAGTTTCTTTACTCGGAGCGGGAATCGAACCCTTACTCCATGGCAAGGTACGTTAATACGCTTGTTGACGCTAACCGCACGGCCACGAGACTCCACTTTTTAAAAATTTTGTCGAGAAACCTTTTCAAAAGTGATTTTAAGTGTCCGTCAAGTATTTCAGTCAAAAATTTCATCCAAAAACTCGTTGACAAGATTCTCTCGTTTAAAACATTTCTATTTTCAGGATTTCTTTAAGAATAAAGATGCCTATAAGCACTCTTGAAGTGATTAATAGAGGATATCCATCGGGAATCCTTTAGGAATCACCTCAAGAATTTCTTCGGCAATTTTTCCAAAATTTTCTTATGTATGTCTTCCAAAGAATCTCTTGAAAATTATCAAAATATTTTTTTAGAGCTTCTTTAATGATCATCTTGGAAACTCCTGCGAGGGTTTTATCAATCATTTATGAAAACATTCCTTGTTTAATCTGATTAATTCTATTCCCAAGGATTCTGACAATGATGCCTTTAAAATTTTTCTCAAAATTCCTTCTGAAGGTTTTCAAAAGGTTACTTCAGTAGTTTATCCAATAAATCCTCTTGTGATTTCTCCTTAAAGTTTCTTAAAATGCTTACAGCAAGCAATTCACCAAGTATTCTATTAGAAATTTAATACATCATTTCCCACGGAATTTTATCAATAATTTTGAACAATACATTTTTCGAGGATTATCTCATGCAAGGATTTCTTCATGTGTTTTGTACAATTACTCCAGTACGATTTTTTTAGTAGATTCTCATTTCTCCAAAAAATTCTATAGCAATTCCGCCTGAGGATCATTTGAGTGTTTTTGTTAGAAATACTTTGGAAATTCCTTCAATAATCCTTTTAAGAATAAAGGTATTCCTCCAAGTATTAATTCAGAAATACAAATAAAAAATGAAACAAAAGTTCCTCCAAAACGTTTTCTGGGACTCCTTCAATGAGATCTTGAGCTATTCTTCCAAGATTTACATCAGGATTTGTTTCTATTGATACCTTGAAAAGTTTCTTTAGCGATTGTACCAAAGATTCTTCTGAATTTCTTTCAAAAAACCTCTAAGATTTTTTTTTTCTGACGAGGAAAGTATTTGTTACAAGTGAAAAACTTCTGCAAGTATTCTTTTCAGTCTATCTTTTATGATTACCCTAGGAATTACTAGAACTGTTTAACAATTTCCTGCAAGTTTTTCTTCCAAAGTTGATCCAGCGATTGCTTCGGGAACACCTCCAAGCGTTCTTAAGGAATTCCTCCAGTAACATTCCCAAGAATTCCATAAGGGGGCTGTTCATAAACCGCGTAGACTTTTTGGGGTGAAGGGGGGGGGGGGGGGGTGGTCTGGTCGAAGTCTACGCTCCAAACAAATTTCAAAATTTGTGTATGGACACAAGTCTACGAGGGAGGAGGAGTGTGGTTTCAAATATTACCAAATTTTGGTCTACGTTGTTGATAAACAGATCCTAAAGAGTTTCTTAAAGATTTCCAAAAATGATTCCTTTGGGACTACAACATAATTCCTTCAGAAATGTCCCAGAGGAATGCATTAGGAGTTCCTTCAAGGATTTCAAGTCCTTTTTCACAATTCGGTCCTCTGCACCACCTTGGGTGTTCAGGACTGAACCATCACAACACAAAATCTTTCACAATTCGTTCAAGAGTTCTTCAAGAATTAAGGATTTAATCGTTTTCTCAAAGTATTCACGAGTTTTTCCACGGTTTTTTTTTCTAAAAACGTTACTAAAACGCTCTTAAGTTCTGTTTATGCTAGATTTCATAAAGCATAAAGTACTCCCTAGGGAACATCACCAACGATAACTACAATGATTCTTTCCAGAACATATCTTAGAATGCATCTAACTCTCCAAGGATTCCTTTAGAAATTCCTCCAAATGTTTATGCAAGCGTTTCTACAAGTATTCCTTCGGAATTTCCTTTAAAACTCAGAAAATCTCCCAAACATTTATTCAGGTATGGTTCTGAACATGATATCAGAAAACTTTCAAAGATTTTTTTTCCATGGAAATTCTTGCAAGATTCTTTCTTGTAGAAACTTCTAAAGTATTCTTTGGAGAATTTCGTTAACGTTTACCTGAAGGTTTTCCTGAAGGACTTCATGACATGATCCTAGAAGGACTTTATGAGAAATTCTTTAAAAATAAATCCTTGGCTTTGAAAATTCTCAAAGGATTCCTGGATAATTTTTTGAAGAAATTCCTAAAGACATGCTTGGAGGAGTTCCTTGATGAATCATTGTATTGTAAGTATTCCTAAATCAATGCTTTGAAGTACAAGTTCTGCATTAAATCTTTAAGGAATTGTTGTTGAAGTCCTTGAAGTGACTGCTAAATGAACTGAAGATTATCCAGAATCGCAAAAATCCTTCAAGGAATACTTAGAAAGAAATACTTGATGAAATCGTTGGATATTGCCAAAGGAATCTTTGAAGGGGTCCATTGGCGGAGCCAGCTTTTTTTTTCTTACTCACTCTCCTGAACATACAAGAGAATGAGCGAGATGAAAGAGGAGGTAAGCTGCCTCCTCTTCCATCTTTCTCTTTCTCATGTATATTTATGAGAATGAGTAAGAAAAAAGAAAAATGCTGGCTCCGCCAATGAAGGGGTCAATGGAAGAATACACAAAGGAATCCTCGAAAGAATTCCGGTATGATTCTTTGAAAGAATTCCTTTGGAATCTCTTGGAAGAATTTCTGTATAAAATTATGAATTTCTGAAGTGACACTTAAAAAAGTTTTGAAAGAATTTTTGGACGAATTAGGTATTGAAGAAATCTTTAGAGATTCACTTTTGTGTATCTCAAGCCCAGCAAGTATTTTCAGAAAATGAAAAACTTTTATAGAAGAACCATAAATCAACTAAGTGATGTAAGGGCCATACCAGTTTTCGACGTAGAATATAACAACGCTGTCGTGTACCTACTCTATTAGAATGCAATATCTAGTCATTGTGAGGTGTGATCATAGGTGAGTGACATTCCCCTTGGGTGTCCTTCCCCTAGCAAGCGCCGGGGACAGCAAGCAGATTGAAGAAGTGTACAGTGTGGTGCTACTTTATTAAGGAGTGGAGCTTTGGCGAAACAAGTCGCCTGCTTCGTGAGGTTCCGTATCATGCCAAGTGATTCTATTGTAACTTGCTCAGATGACTGGGAACGGATTGTTCCGGTGAGGTACGCAATAGGGAATGAACCTTTCGGGTTTGGGCCGAAGGGTCTCAGATTTTCATGAAACTTTTTCCACAGACAGGGCTCATTGATATATGAACAAAAAAAAATGAGAAAAAATCAGGGTCGCCTATTTTCCCGGAAAACTCAGGTGAAAATTTCTTGTTTTCCCACGATACTATCTACTTTGAATCATAACACAAGAATGAAGCATCGAAGAACAAAGTCTTTTTTTAAATTAATAGCAAATTTTCTCAGAAATCTAAAGAAAATATGAACTGGACGTGGTTTTCAACAAAAATTTTCACAGTTGAGAAAATTCGCAATAAAAAGCCGGAAAAACTATGCCCGAACTCGTGGAAAATATTCAAAAAAATATTTTTGAGAAGGTTATTTCGTTTCATAAGCTTTATTCGCTGAAATTTTTGGAATGAACTTTTTTTTTCGTTTTTGAGTTGTGGCCAATCTATATATATAAAAATGCAGTGGCATACGTGGGACCGCGCATAACTTGCGAACGGATGGTCCGATTTGGGTCGTCTAAGTTTTGTTCGGTTAGTTTTCAGCCAAGGAAGGTTTATGAGGCAAAAAACCTGGGAAAATTGAGAGTTTTTGAAAATCGGGTTTTCATAGGTACATTCAAGGGTACATTTTGAACGAGGACTTTGGCTTGGCTAGGGACCTGAAACGTCAAAAAACGCAGTAGGCAAGACAAAGTTTGCCGGGGACAGCTAGTTTTGTTTAAAAATGTCCAAATGTGCCATATAAGCTTTTTTTTTTGAAACAAAGTTTTTCAATGAAAATGAAAGCAAATTTTCTCAGGAATCCAAAAAAAATGAACTGGAAAAAAAATTCCACAAAATTTTCCACTGTTGAGAAAATTCATAAAGAAAAGCCGGAAAACTATGTCCGAATTCTCATAAGCTTTGATTGCTAACATTTTTGGAATGCACTTTTTTTTTCTTTCCTGAGTTATGACCAATTTGGTGAAAACTGACCATGTAAACCTATATTATATGGCACATTTCTATTTGATCCATCCTGTAAAGTGCCCCACGTCGAGAAGTCCGGAAAGTGTCATGTGTCATGGCAGAACGGAATAAAGGAAGTCTGCACTTTACATTTCGCTGTGTGTTCCACGCGGCCTGTGTAGAGGAGGTAGATAGTTTTCTGCAACACACATTGGAGCAACAACAAGCCGATCGCCGCCGATAGGCTCTGGCTGTGGTGGTTCGTCCTTTTTGTCATGTGCACCACCAGTACATACAATATGCACACCAGCAGGACGAGGACAAAAAACGGAAGTTTGCATCGGCGGCGATCGAGATGGTAGTGGGACACCTGATGGCTGCTGGGAGAAACGGGGCACGAAGAGTCTTTTGTGTTTGGCGAACTCGGTGCAAGTGCCATCCACCGTCCATCCAGTCGTCCATCCGCCACTCTCCATCGTCGTCGTCGTAGCTCGGCTTTGGAAGAGTCTAATTTTGTTGCATAATTTATGGCACACGGTGAAACAGTTTTGTAATAGCTGGCAAAAAGGAGACGCCCCTTCCCGTCGTCGTCGTCGCTTAATAATGCCTGCTGCCAAAGCGTGGTATGTATGACAAATGGCCGTGTGTGTGTTGACGGTAAGTACAGGACACGGTCTGTGATGAATTAATAAGATTGGAAACATTTGCCCGGTGCAGTTTTTGAAAATTGCAGTAGAGGTCAAGGGATGACGGTTCAATTGTGAGGTTGATTTAATTACAAGATATTTGTTATAAAAACGTTCGATTTTCATCTGCGTCGGCCGATTTCGACCGAAAGCCCATTTTTATGTAGTTGCTATTGTTATTTCAGATTCAATTCTTTATCGTCCTCCATCTGAATACATGATAAAATCTTATGGATACTTGTTCAACTTTTCGTATTAAAAAAAAAAAGGCGGTGAAGATAAATCGATTGATTTGTGAAAACTGTAGTGTCTACCTACTGGTTATATCGTGTGCCATTATACTAATTGTTTTGTCTACTATTATTGTCGATTCGATACCTAAACGTCTCCTAAGTGAAAATTATAACTTTAAGAAATGTGTAGTTAAGCCTCAAGTTGAACTATATTTGGCATAGTTGAGAAAAAAAAAACTGTTGTTCAAATCTTGTTAGCCCAGAAATGGAGAATCTGTTCAAAATCAGCCGTTCTATAAGCATTGTAAATGTAATGTTTATTCAATGATCGTTGCTTCGTTAAACTGCTATTGTCCAAAGTTCAACCCGTTTGCTGTTTACAAATATATCAATAACCCTTCTTCAACGTTTATTGAACCAAGTCGTATGATGTCTGTATGATTTTAAACGATTATGCGTCTAATAAAGGTTTTAGTAACAATTAAAGCAAATTTGCAGCTATGTTTGTTATAACAAGCTTTCTACGACAATTATTCCACCACAATACAATAAAAATTTGGCAACAATTTCAGTTTTTATATTTGATTGAACGAATGCCGTAAAAAAGTGTTTCAACGTTTCTTCAATATCCCTCTATTTCTCTTTGAAACATCTTTTTATGGCCATATTACCTACATTAATCACAGTTTTATGATAGAACTCACATCATTGACAAGACTCGAACTCGGGACCTTCTGCTTCACTGTTGTCTGCATCTGCAGTTCCCCAATCAGGATTGCATGAATCAAAAGATTTAAAGCAGAATTTAAACATTGAATCGAATACGTTGCTTAAGGCTCAAATGAGAATCGAATATTATTCAAAACTGATAAAGCACTTTTCTCCAGAATGACGAAAAAGTGAACAAAACCAGCATGCCCGATTGTCATAATTGACTAAATAAACAATCGGACATTCTTATTTTCTTCAGTTTATGGATCATTTTGGGAAAAAGTGCTTTTTTAGTTCTGGAACATTTACCATTCTCAATTGAGCCTTAAACATCGCTTAAGTTTTGTTATTCGACAAGTTGTCGACATGAACATTGAAGCTGATTAATGACTGATTAATCATATTCACAACTTTTATTCATGAGAATAAACTTTTCTGTAAGCTTTGTTCATCAGCAGCGCTACTGGAGCTAATAGTAGCTGTGAAGTAAGTTCACTACGGTGCGATGTTGTTTTGCAAATTTGGTGATCCTTCAAACATATTTTTCATTTCTCATACCCAAAAAAGTAAGTTGTGTTTTGTTTTCGGAACATTCATTTCGTGTATAAAGGAAAATGTGTCACCCTGCTGTTAATCTCCTGACAAAAAGTGGATCCTGAACTCCGTCAGGATAGAAATAAGGCTCGATTCGTGTCATGATGAAGGAACCAGGGGGAGAACTTCTAGACGCTGCTTGTTAGAGGAGCCAGTTGCCGTTTTCAAACTCGGTGTTTTTGCTATAGTGTTAAAGATAAGTAGTGATGCTTTTTAAAGTGTGATACAATTATTTTGAGCTGCTGAAAAGCTCATGTTTGATGTAGAACAATTTGCAACTGTGTTTACAAATGTAAACATGTCGAACAATGGAAATTAAGAGCACTTCTAATCAGCAGCTGAACAGAACGATTAAGCTAGTCTTGTTAACCTATGTTTAAGCTACTTGTTCCACTGTGAATGATATGTGGAATAATGGCAGCGGAAACAGCTTGTATTCGAACATTATTAGAACATTTTAAGGCTATAGACGGAAATTACTAATCAACATTTCTTAAACTTCTGTTCGTTCAGTTGTTCAATTTACATAAATATGATGAACAGAAGTGCTATTTAAACTGTTTATTCGACTCTTTTGTCAACACATACCCTTTTCAACTGTCGGCGCTTTCGTAGAATACTTGTTAAGCTGACATGCTTATTAATGATTCCGAATTGTTACTTGGGCTGGGTGTATGATCATTAGCTGGGTTATTTGCGCAATACAGATCCCTTTAGATCACTAGCATCTGCCCAGCAACTCCTATCCCTACCTCTGCGTGGCACCGGCCGGGCTGCCAGCAACCTAAGGGAAGATCGGGTTACCAACCCCGGTGGTAGCTTAGGTCGTAGGCTGACATTTGCTTCGACAAACCTGAGATTCTCCAACTCAACTGTGCACTTTGGACCTCCGGAAAATAAGGGGTTGGGTGTCCGGCCCTACGAGCCAGCCGTAAAAAAACATTGTAACGGAAAATCAGCAAAAGAATAGTACGAACCAAGACCAACGTCAACAGCCCCAGAAAATTAGGAAAAGTAAAGAGAGGTTTCAAGGGTTTCTCATGGGTGCTTTAAGTGGTCTCAGGAGTGTTTCAGGGGGTCTGATGGGGGTTCCAGGGGACGTCAGAGCGCATTAACGGGTTGGAGTTTGTTCCATGGGATTTCAGATGTTTTCAGGAGTCAATCTCAGGGACGCTTTAAGGAGGTCATTTGACTCATTTGTCTACAACTCAGTTCAGATGTATATTATTGAAATGTTATAATCTAAATTCCTCTAAGACATCCTTTCAAGGATGTGTTCGATCACTTGGCAACCGTTTGACTCATTTGTCCATAACTCAGTTCAGAAGCATAATATTGAAATTTGGTGTTCGGCAAACTTGTAGATTATTGTTTATCCTACAATTATCACCAAGGATTCAATATTTTATCTCTTATATTTACGGCGTAAAACTGTAAGTATCGCTTACTCATACTAAACGATCGAATTTTTCGATTTAGGAATTTAAATCAGGGATCTGGGGCGATTCAGGAGTTCTCAGAGGCGTTAAACGAGGTCCAACGAGTGGGTACCTGAAGGTCTCAAAATCATTTAAACTTAAGCTCACTTCCTAAGTACGTGGTGGTCTCAGGGGCGTTTCAGGGGGTTTCTGTGGGCTTCACAGAGTTCCAGGGGGGACTTTGAGTTTTTTTCGGGGGTTTCAAGGCATTTTGAAGAGATAACAGGTAAGTTTTGGGGTTAAGGGGATTCAGTTTTAGATGGACACCTGGAGGTCTCATGAGCGTTTCTTAAGGGTTTCAAAGGGATTTTTGTGCGTTTCAGGAGGTCTCAAGAAGCTTCAGGTTGCTGATTTAACTTATTAACAAAATGCTCTCTTTTTATGCCCTTTTTTACCCAGCTTATGGTATGAAAAGAGGTTCCAGTGTAACTTCAAGCAAAGCAAAAGTGTAAAGGATATCCTCCTAGTTTTTGTAACTAGGGAGTGATTTTGATATTTGCGGTTGGTTTGCAATAGAAGCTTTCAGTTAATAACTGAACTTGATTGTGCGCTTGCCGTGATGCCAGATCAGACAACAGATAAAGAATACTCCGTAGAACGTTGAACTACCATACGAAACAGTGATCAATTAATATAGCGATTCGTAAAAGTCTTTGCCCAAATGTTCGAGTTCAGCATTATATTTTCCAAGAATCTCAATAATGTTGAGAAAATATTAAACTGATCCAATGAGTACCTTCTCGATGATGCTTTGACAACCGTAAATTTGGTTGACTACCCCAAAAAAAACCTCATGAGGTCCAACCAAATTATACACCAACCTCCGCCATTCACCGGTACGTGAAGTTCCCACGAAAGTGGCTCCTTCCCAGGAATAGCCATAAAATCAATGAAGCCGAAGGAAGCTAAGGATACCAACCTACACGACATCGGCATAAAATGCGACCATCCCAGCCCGCCAAACTCGGAAATTAACCTGCCACCAATTCCCATAAACCGTGGTACCCACCTCTACGTCTACACACACATTAAAAAAAGAACACCCGAAACAGAGTCGTTTAACTTCATTCATAAAGCCAATTTTGTGCCCGGAGGGGATTCAAACAAAAAACGACCAAACCATTAGTCCGGTCGCAAAAACTATCAAATCACGACTTCTTTCGAAGTAGCGATGCGATGCACTGCGGCCAGCAGCAGTCAACCCACTCTACACACGGTTGCAACTCGCAAAGCAAGGGGATGAGCAGCAATCAAGAGTTCTACCTATAGTCGCGCCACCACCGAGTGCATGCACAAGAGACAACGCGGAAAAAAGTCACACATCTTGCCAAAATCTTCGCTTCCACTGACTGACTGACTGGAAACGGGGAAGGGGCGTGTCCTTTGCGAGGAGATGATCTTCCCTATGCTATGGGTAGGTACACCATCGAAGATTTTCGCGACCTGTTTGTTACGTTCATTGCACATGCAGCACACATTGCACGCTCATACGGTTCACTCACAGCAGCCTGACTGCGGTGTAGCATGACCAATGTGCCGGGTTCTGGTTGCTGATTAGGGTGGATCAAAACAAAAGAAAGGCATGGAAGAAGACGAATCCTCAAACTGTAAGTTTTATGTTTTTCAGGGGCTTCCTAGGCTTCCAGGAGTAATTTAAAAGATTTCATTAGAGATTTTATGGGTACTGAAAGAGCTTTCAAGGCAGTTTCCGGGGGCTTAGGAGGTCTTCAGGAGAGGGGTTTCTAAGCGTCCAGACTATTCAGAGATATTTTTGGGATGTTTCTCGGGGGGTTTAATGACAGCGTCACATTCGTTGCAAAGAGGTTTCAAGACATTGCAGTGGATTTCATGGGGTTTCAGGGGGTTCATAAATGCTTAATACAATATCTTCAGGTATCAGAAGGCCGGCTCCAGAGGCACGTTATCCTCCATTTGGGACATTTGTGCCATTAAACTTAAAAGCGTTTCGAGTAAGTTCAGGGGTTTATATTGTGTAGGAAACTTCAACTTCAAGGCATTTCTAAGCACTTGGAGAGATTTCAGGGAGTTCCAGGCGACTGCAGTGGAGATTAAAGGAAGTGTACGAGTATCCCAAGGGTGTTTTCTAAGGGTTTCAAAACTTTTCAGGGTATTCCAAGAGACGTCGCGATGATTTATTGGGTTCCATGGAGTTTAGAAGTCCAAAGGAATTTCAGGGGGAGTACCTGAGGCATGAACTTCGTCCGTAGGGCTTCAAATGGTTACTATTAATGGATGTGAGTTCAATAACCTATACTCAACGGAAGAATTGGATACCTTTAGACTCCCAATCGCTAAAAATTAAATTCGTCTTTAGGGTTTCAGGAGATTTACTGTGATGACAGAAAGTTTTACTGGTTTTTACGAGAAGTTTCACGGAGTTTCTATAGGCTTTAAGGAGTTTCAGGAAGTTTGGTTGTGGTTTTCAAGGAATTTAAATGGATTTCAGGGGGTTGCAGGTCAACTTCAGGGGTTTCAAGGGGCTCAAGGAGGTTCAGGAATTCATTAAGGGAGTTTCAGAGACCTTGATGGGGCATTGAGGCAGGCTCAAAAAGGGTTCGAAGGTTTGAGGGGGGTTTGCAGGAGAATTCAAGGGGTTTCAGGAAATTTCAGAAGATGCACAGGGCGTATTCAGGAGTAAGAAATTAGGGCGGGAAGGAAGAGTGGTGGGTGTGTTCATTGAAGGGTCAATAAGCACTTTTTGAGCAAAAGTCATCAGATTTACATACATAATTTGTCTTGTAATTTGTGTGTTTGAACGAAATCCATACTTGCAGAGTCTTGTGCAACGGTTCTACCCCGGTACGGTCGGCGCCCCCTTTAAAGCTCACTTAAGGTCGTGTTAAGATTACCAGCTAAACCCGACAGTTACAGTTAGACGAAACATAGGACAAATAACGATACATTTCCCGAGCAAAGGCGGATAACTAAGTGATATCACTTTGATAATAAACTATGCTATCGGAATTATCATTTTGTTATTTTTGTTATCATCTTTTGTTATTTTTGTTGTCATCTCTAGTTATCAATAATTTTGGTCTGTCGCGATAACATAAAAATACTAAATGATAACAAAATATGTTATCAGTTTCCAAACCCACATTTCAAAGTTTTGCCAAAACTGAGGGACCTTGAATCTAAAAATAGATTCCGCTTTCCATCTTCAATGCGACTGCAGTACGAAATCGTAGCCTTCAACTACTCTCCTTCTCATTGAGTCCCGTTGGTATAGGGGCTATCGGCTGCGACCGGTAATCACTCGATCAGGGTTCGAGACCCAATGGGCGCAATAGTTGAAAACATGGATTATAATTATAAGAAACTTTTTTCAGTTGCTAACTAAGTCGGTAAAGTAGATTTTTACTATTTTGGTCGATAAAATAGCCCTGAATGATAACTAAATGATAATAAAACCTGTTATCAATCAGCTGTTTTTTTCGTGTTGATAAGTAAATGTAATATTGAATAAAATAGTGTATAACACAATTAGTTATCAACTTGAACTCAAAGATAACACAATTTCTCATCAAATTGTGGAGAAAATTTGTGTTATCATTTTTGTTATATTGGCTCTTAATTCAACCTAAATGATAACAAACTCAATTATCAAGCTACAAACCCCATGTCGAAACGTCGGACAAACAAAGAACGTCGTATGTTCTTTTTATGACTGCGTAGCCAAACCAGTCATCACCAGGCTCCTACAACTTCTTCAAACCTGCTGAAGCGCTTTCAAACTTACCTGTATCCTCAAGAAGCTCATCTAAAAGCAAGTGAAACCCCATAAAATCCCTCTGAAATTTCCTCAAATGCCCTGAAACGCCATAAAACGCCTCTGATTTTCCCCTGGAACTCGTAAAACTATCCTCAGAGCCTCTAAAGCCCCCTAAAACCTCATTGCAGCTTTGTGAAGCACCCTGAAGTGCCTTGAAGCGCTTCTGTACCCCCCCCCTCTCCTTAGATCCCTCACGAAGCTCACCTGAGAGCCTGTATAGCACTCTAAGGGCCGATTTCTTCACCCTGGCTTAGGCGTTAAGCCAGGTTTAACTATATGGGTAAGCCTGGCTTACGAGTTAAGTCGAGGTGAAGAAATCGGCCCTAATGCTCCTTTGACACCTCATGGAACGCCTTGAAACGTTTCTTTTTCCCCTCCTAAAGCTCCCGTGAACTTCACCTAAGAGCCTGTGAAGAACCCTTTCCCCTCAAAACCCTAAAATCCCCTTAAATCCCTTGAAATGTCCGTGAAATTTACCAGACAGTCTGTGAAGCTCTGAAATCTACCAAAACGCCCTAAAACGTCTTGAAATGACATTAAATGCCTCTGAAACTCCCCTGACACCTCCGCGAACCTTACCTGAGAGCCTATGAAACCTCTTAAAACGCCTCCGAAGCCTCTTGAAACACCTTGACACGCATTGAAATGCCCCTCAAACGTCCATGAAGCTCAACTGAGAGCCTGTGAAGCCCCTTAAAATCCATCTGAAACTATCTTAAATGCCCTGAAACGCAATGAAACACCTCTGATACGCATCTGAATAGCTCAGCTGAGAGCCTGTGAAGCAATCTGAAACGTCTTGAAAATGACTCTAAACATCTCTGAACTCCCTGAAGCTCCCAGGAACCTCACCTGAGAGCCTGTGAAGTGCAACGGCCCCTAAACTCTCAAAAATCGGGTTTAAAATCTAAGAAACGCCTGTGGAATCCCCCGAAACTATCGTTCATTCTGAAAGTCTATAGAGCTCCCCAACACTCTTCTAAAACCTTCTGAAATGCCCTAAAATGCCTTGAAGCGCTTTTAAACGCTTCAGAAACTCCCCGTGTTTCACCCCTGTAAACTTCACCTCCTAAAACGCCTTCGAAACCTCTCGAAACGTCCTAAAACACCTTGAAATACAATGAAACGTGCTAAAATGCCTCTGAAACCCCCGTGAGACCCTCTTAAGTACCCCTAAAGCTCCCCTGCAATCCTTTGAAACGTCCAAAAAAATGGCTTGAAATGCCTCTGAACAGCCCCCTCTAAAACTTCCTTGGAAGTTCTCTGAAACCCCACATGAGACCCTCTTTAAATCTCCCAGACAACCAATTTGCACGCATAATGAAGTTTATGTTCATGTTTTACGTACATCTATGCGGTAAAGTTACATCGTATAAGATGCAGTAAAAGTGCCTTATGCGTACAAAAGTGTAGGCGCTATACGTGCATTGACGGAAAAATAATAACGCTATATAACCTGAAGCGATATCTTATGCGATGCACGGTGTGCATTTTTGCGACATAATATAGCATCTTATGCGACTTTATAATATTCGAAAAAAAAAACAATTCTTGTCACCTCAGTATCTAACTAACAACCTTTGGATTATCGAGCCACACTTCACACTTAACACCAAACACTACTTTGAAACACTCTGTTTTTTATTGGAATGCACTTGGTTTCCCTGCGTTGTGCTTGTTCGGTAGTCTATCTGGAGCTCAAAATAACGAAGCGTGATTTCCCGCACAGTTATCACTACCACTCTTTCGCTGGCACAAACCATTATTAATAACTAGCTGTCCCGGCAAACGTCGTTCTGCCTGCCTACTGTGTTTTTTTTTACATGCAGCTCTGTTGAAAAAATGCCCTGCAAAATGGATTTTCAAACTTTTTTGTTTTCGGTGCGTTCCCGGTCGTTTTTCCCAATTATTTTTACGTACGAACACGTCGGAGCCTTGCACGAATGAAACACTGAAAGAAGTGTGAAGATCCGTTGGCCCGTTCCCGAGCCTATTCGTGACATACAAACACCATTCCATTCTTATTTATATAGATCAGGTCAACTAAACAAAAATGATGATTTTGTAACATGTTTTGGCCCCATATTGATGACTGCTCACTTTCTTGTAGCGTTTTGGCACTCCAAGAGCACCTCTTTTATTGTTATCACGTATCACATCGTAATATGCCAACGTTAACGATTCAAGCTCCTGCGACTTTGTATGCACTTTTTAACGAGTTTATTTTTGCTTTTATGCGATTCAGTTTATACACCAATGCGATATAAACTGACATAATAAGAAAAGTACCAAGCGAAGTCGTGTAACCATCGCAGTACGCAATAATGCGAATTCAATTGACACTTTGCGAGTTCGCTCGAACGCTTTTGCGAATAAGCAAAGTTCGTCGCAACAAAACATCAGAATATCGTCTACTACGATGTAGTCATACATGATAAAAGTTAATTTGCACTCTTATATGATTTTATCGGATATATCGCAATAAGATCAAAAAATAACATCATATGCGATGAAAATTGTCCCTCAGTCATACATATATGCGATAGTGACTCAAAATAATATTTTATACGATGCACAGCGTGCATTCTTATGCGTTTCCAGGTTGTCTGGGCTGCCTTGCAACCTTGAAAGTCACTTGGCAATCAACTGATTCCATTTAGATAAAAAAAATCCTAAACGGTGGTGTTTCCAGTATGCATAGAAGACTTTTGTTTTTGGCAAAGGTGATCAGAATATCAGAGCCATCCTAGTTTTAGGTTTATCCGCTGGGTGCGCTCCTGAGGCTTTGATATTTTAATATGTTTGTATCAAGATTCAAACCACATTGAAGAAAACGATCTTCGACAAAGTTCAACACATTTGTATCTCGAGAATCAAACTATCAGAAAAGAATGCAAACAGAAATAATGCCATCTCTTGCCTTTTTCTATGCAACCGTCAAGCGATAAGACGCACACTACCGCATGAAGGTTGGCCTTTCATCCGCAGATAGCGCTGCAGTAGTGTTCACCCCCCACCCCCGAGCATTAGCAGAGTTAAGTTGAGTATGGATAAGGGCGAATATCTCGTTCATTACCAATTTGGTTGTGGGATTAACCGCTAGATGGTGCTACAGAGCCTTAGAAATTTAATAAAAAATATATCTCAAGACTCATTCTACATTGAAGATGTCTTTCTTCGGCAGAGTTCATCAGGATACCAAGAGCTATTCAGTGAAGATCTTGTTTAATTTAGATTTATATGCTAGGTGGCACCACAGTGAGTTTTATAAATAATGATCATATCTGTATATCTATAATCAGACTGCATAGAAGAATGATGGCTTCAGCAAAGTTGATCTTTCTTATTCTAGATTAATCCGTTTGGTGGCGATGTTGTGTCGTAGAACACGATCCCACTGGAAGTTGGCCTGCCTCTTTTTAAATTAGTGGTATTTTAGCACTTCCCCAGTTATTAATTGAAGGCTTTTGTTTGCCTGCCATTGCATGAATTTGTATATTGTCAAATGTTGAAATGGGAATGTTGAAAGATATTGCAACTAATTAGTATTTACGTGATGAGAGTAATTATGGTTTAAGAAAACCTAATTAATCCACCTAGTTGTGATGGTGCCTTTCTCGTGCCTTCGAAAACTTATTTTAACAAAACTCAAGTGATATGTTGATGAATATATCGCTTTCATACGTTTACCAATAACCATTTCATAACACCATGATGTTTGAGCCTAAAACTCTTAAAAAATCCGCAATGTAGAATTTTGAGATGCCATCTTGTAAATTCTGGTCACCATTATTGGATTCCGAATATCTTCCCCATACCAAATATTGCAAAATGGCACAAATTTCCCAAATGGAGGAGAACGTGCCTCTGGAGCCCGACCTACTGATACTCATTTTACATGGTTTTAGAGCCTAGAACTCCATTGAACAGCCACCATCTTGAATGTGGAGCTGCCATCTTGGATTTTGGACCGTCATTTTTGATATTTTGATCATCATTTTTGGACTCCAGACATCTTCCCCATACCAAGTATACCCATATTGCGTGAATTTAGGGCTTAAAACTCCATTAAACAGCTGCCATCTTGCATTTTGAGCCGCCATCTTAGATTTTTGATCGCCATCTTGGAAATTGTGGTCGTCATTTTTGGACACCGGATATCTTGCCCATACCAAATATACTTATATTTAATGGTTTTAGGATCTAAAACTCCATTAAACAGAAGGCCTTTTGCATTTTGAGTCAACATCGTTCAATTTGTGGTCTCCAGAGGGTCTTGTTTCCCGGACCGAAAAAAATCCCGGGATTCGGGATTTTTATTTTCCAAATCCCGGGATTTCCCGGGATCCCGGGAAAATCTAAATTTTCTAAAAAACGATGAAAAAATTAATGGAACGATTACTTAAGCACTTTTAATTAAATTTGATCAACCAATAACCGTCGAATTCGAAATAAAATACATATTTCATTGACATTTGATTATGTGAGGGTAGTTGGAGACATTCAAAGGAATTTGAAAATTTTCAAATAAAGTTCATCTTCTACCGCAATAGGTTAACTTGGGCTATAGGTTAACTTCTGCCTTACTTATCCGAAGAAATTTTTTGACAGAACTTGATGATATTTCTAGAGTAATCCCTTATAATTTACCCTGAGACGTGATTGAATTCTGTGTGAGAATTTTATGACGGAGTTAAAATGGCAGTGCTAGAATGGTGATTTGAAAATTTCAAACGGCAATTTCTTAAGATATTATTTGTCCGCATTTTGTTTTTTTTCTCTGTGTGACTATTTCAATTATATGTGGATATACATTCATGTTAACATTTTAGAATTTCGATTAGTTTTTTTGGTGAAATGCATTGAAGAAACTGTGGAAAAAATCTAGAATAATTCAAGACAGTCCCTCTCAACAAACTTCTTGTTAAACTGATATGAATATCTTCAAAAAAAAAAAATCCTTATAAAATTCTTTCAAAAATTTGTTTATGATTTCCATTTCAACATTTATATCCCGAGAGTCCATTGATCTTTTCTTTCGATTTATTTGGCAGGATGACAACTTCAACAATTTCTTCACATGTTTTTGTGGTTTTTACAACAACTAATATATTTCTATTATTCCTATTACATGGTATTAAATAATATTCTTCGATTTTATTATACGATTCGCTTTATTTTATTATGCAATTCGACATTGCTCTGTTTTTCACCATAAATCATCACAGAAATTTCTGCAGAAGATCTAAAAACGGTGTGCTGTTCCTTCGTGTAAATAAATTCCTGACTTCTCTTTGAAATTTCGTCACAATTATCACTTGTATTATCTCTAGTGATTGTTGAAATGAGTTTCGCAGAAAATTTCGCCTGGACTTAAGAACAAAATGTCTCAACGAATTTTATCGGAAATATCTTTACGAAATCGTCAACAAATATTTCAAAGATTGCCAAAGTCCTGCAGAGGTTAGGGATTGTTTATCCGTTTTCCTTTGAAAATTCTGCGAATTTTCCTCATAATTTAAACGTAAATGTGCAAGCAATTGATCAGGGCTGTTGAATATTATATAACAACACAGTATTCTTAAGGGATAACTCCAGAAACATCTAAAAATATTTGCAACAGTTTACATATTTCACATATTGTAAAAATGTTGACATCGCCATAAATTCCAAGAATACTACCAGAGCAATCTAGCTTAAAATAAATCATTTTATTTCAAATTCCGATATTCTGTCTGTTGATTTAGTTTGATTATAATTGTAATGTAACGCCACATAAATGAAAAATGGAAAGGCAGTAATAAATTGTAAAATGTAAAATCAATGTAAAAACAAAAGATTTCGGCTCAGTTATGCCCATGTGGCGCCCGAGCCTTCCAAATAAACTAATAATGAAAACGAAATGAAAAATGAATGGCATAAATTCAGCCAAAATATCTTTGGTTTAATTAGTTGGACTTTCATCTAAACTTGATTTAAGTAAAAATAAACTATACCTGACAGATAGCGTAGAATTGGATGGAAAAAAGGAAACTTTGATAAAGAGAAGATTTCAAAGAGAAAAGATTTGTTTTAGTATTGCCATTTTTTTATTTTCGGGAAATCCCGGGAATTTCTGAAAAATATCCCGGGATTCGGGATTTTTCAGATCCCGGGATATCCCGGGATTTTTGTCCCAGGAAATCCCGGGCAAGACCCTCTAGTCTCCAGTGCTGATTTCCGCACTAAGTTCGTCAACAATGCTTAAAGTTATAAAAATCGTCGCAGTTTGATGTGTCACGTGATGGGGCTTGGTTCAGTTTTATACACTGTCAATTTTACCGATGGATCGGTATGCATCACTGAAATGGCCATAACTCTGGGACGTCTTGACCGATCCGGACCTTTTTTAATAGCAAACAATGCGGTAAAATTCCGGTTCGATTCTAGCTAAAATCCGTAAAATCGGCCAGTGGGAAGTGCCTTAAAAGTGAGTGATCTTATTTTACGCACAGACACACATACATACACACATACATACATCATTTCGATTCGTGGAACTGAGTCGTTTGGTATATGCGACTGGATCATCCGAGCCTTTTTTCGAAAAATCGTTTTTATTTTTGAACATACAGGGGATAGACAAAATGATCGGGACAGGCAAAAGTTCCACTTTTCAAAAAATGCTCAATTAGCTGTATCTTTTTGAAAAGTGCGTCAAATATTCTCAAATTTTTACTGTGAGTTCTTCAACTAGTTGTGTATCAGTGGACAAAATTCGGACAATTCTTCACGAAGTTATAAAGATTTTTGAAAATGATAAAATTATCCAATAGCCAACTTTGAGCTGTTATATCTCCGGTTTCAATTAACCGAATGTAATAAAATTTTGACCATTAATGACTTATATAATGAGCTATGAAAAACCATTGACTTAACTTAATATTCTTAACACGGAAGAAAATTATAACGATTAGATTATTTTTCTAATAAAACACCAAATTATCCAAAACATCAACATCGTTTCAAAATTCAAGATGGAAATTATAGTTCATTTAGTTTCCCTCTGATTGCCTAATATATAAATGCGTTTTAAAGCAAAGTAACAACATAGCCGCCAATGAATTGAAAAAGTAATGGGATGCATATTAAAAATAGACCAATTTACTAAAAAATCGTGAAAAAAATAAAATCGCTATAACTTTTTCGCTTGTTTAAAATTTCAAGTTAAGTCAAATGTTTTCCAGAGTTCATTATATAAGTCATGAATGGTCAAAATTTCATTGCAATCGGTTCATTGAACCTGGAGGTATAACAGCTCAAAGTTGGCTATCGGATAATTTTATCATTTTCAAAAATCTTTATAACTTCGTGATATCCGATCTTTTCCAAATTTTGTCCACTGATACACAACTAGTTGAAGAACTCACAGTAAAAATTTGAGAATATTCGATGCACTTTTCGAAAAGTTACAGCTAGTTGAACATTTTTTGGAAAGTGAAAATTTTGCCTGTCCCGATCATTTTGTCTATCCCCTGTATGCCTTTTCAGTACCCTTAGTGTACGAGAAAGGCAAAACTGGATCACCCTATCGCTGATGCAGAATGTCGACCAACCAAAGTGGTGGCAGTTGGAAATGCGTGCGTGGGAACATTTTCACCTCACTTCCAGTCCCCTCCGGGGAAACCAAAGAGAAAAATCTCAGAACTCACACACAGTACCATACCGAACGCTCTGCCGCCGCCGTGCCAGAGCAAGTAAGGCTAATTACAACCGGACTGCTTAATGATAATGTTAAGCTAAATCCTCACCAACAACGAGAGCAAGACTTCGTCGTCGTCCACCACAACGTCATCATTGCTGGGTCGTCGTCGTGTGCAAAAGGCTATTAATTGGCGGTCACCGTGTGGTTAGGTGCGGAGATCCCAAGGCTTCTCACTCGCTGAGGTGAGTCATGGAATTGGAATATCGATCAACCAAAAGAGCACAGCATAATAACTGCGCGTCGTCGTCGTCGTTCCGGACATCTTCCGAAGTCTTGCGTGATCACCACCAAGCCAACTTACCCACTTATTTAACCTCGCAATATCGCAAATCAAACCTCGGCCAAACAGAACCGAGAGCGGGTCCGTATGCGATTTTTTTTATTTCCATCAGCAACGTAACTGCAGCCGGGCTTTTCTTACAGTTTTTTTTTCTAACATCTCCAGAGCGTGATGTGACCTGGCCCTCAAAAGGCCGTCATCATCTTCCGCTCATCCCATCCCACTGCCTGTAAGGAACACAATCGACAGAAGCACCAGGCGCTTAGCGTTTTCTAAATCGTCTCCCAGCAGCTTCATCGTTATCATCATCATCATCCAGTGCAGTGGCCGAAGGATGCATATTCTCATCATCGGATAAGTTTCTCGTGACTGTGCCCGAGTCAGAAATCAATGGGATAATTCTTTCTACGAACCTGGTGGTGGTGGCTGCAATTTTATGCCCCCGATGCAATATGCTGGCTGGACGCGATTACCATTTGCCACTGTGCTTTGGTTCGCACGCAGTGGTCATTAAGGCAGTTTGCCAATCTGGGCGGGAGCTCAGATTTTGGTTTGTTTCTGGTTTGGCGAAGCTTCGTGGAACTGCGTTGATTTGAATTCTAAGAAATTATGAATAAGTTGTTATTAATTTTTTAGTTGCATTTCAAATAATCAAATGTTCCACTTCCAGTGTTAAAATAAACCTTCAAGTTCTACAAAGTTCAGATAATTCAATTTCGAGGATGCTATTAGGATTCCCAAAGAATGTCCGGAACACATAGATCCTTGGCATTCCCGGAGAATTTTTGGAATTCACGAGGTATTATTTGGATTTCTGGAGATTATTTTGGGAATAAGAAATCGAGGAGTGAATGTGCTCGATGAGTAGATTTTGAAATTCAATATTTGATACTATTTTGAAATTCATATTAAAAAGGAACATACACGAATTTAAACTTAAAAACCCGATTTAATCCACCTATGGTGAACAGAACCCTTCTTACACTTATTGAAACTATTGTTGTATTATTTGTATTTAACATATTTATTTTGTGTGATGGACCAAAAGTTCTAGAAAATATTGTGGATTTGGCATCTAGTGAATTGGTTTCCAAAATAGCATCATGGACCATGGACTAAACTACCAGAAATGCCAGACACCTTCTAGAATCTTGAATGATTTTTTTTTAAATAGTTTACATATTCTGGAATATTGTATCTTTTGTTAACTGCCAAAAGATCTAGAACCGATTAACAAATGGATAAGCAAATCAGCGAGATACACTGTGTCTAATATCTCTTAATCAGTCGAATAAATTAGCTCCGAAGTACTTGGTATTCATGGTTATGGTGTAAAAAGGACAAAAACAATATATCTACTATGCTAATCAGTTTTGGAATTAGCTAGTTATTTTGGCTGTCCAGTTTTTGCATTTTTCCCACAATATATAAATTCAAAGCTTTCGTTTAACATATTGTTAGTTTTCATAGAATTCCTGTTTATTTGTAATTTGTTATTTATAATTTTATTGGAAACAATAACATGCTAGTATACACGGTGTTCAATAAGTTCGGATACACCATATAACTTGAATTAATTTCACATCTGTAATTCAGATTTTCAAAGTAAATGTATTTATTGAAAGGTCATATAACACTGATCAAATATAGCATATGGTTTTGAATAAAGTCTTTTTCTACTTTTTTTTATAAGCCTTAGATGTATCTAAAGTTTGTTAGCTCCGGCACGCTGGAATAATTTTCGATAAGTTGATCAAACTACAGAAGTCTAAAACGTTGACTTTTGAGTTTACATCTCACTATACTAAATTAAAATAACTAAATTAATAGACAAAAGCTTTACACTGCTATTTCAGTGATGATATGGTGATAAATTTGCAAGTTTAGTCAAAATGTGCTTAAATCTATGAAAAAGGCATAAATACATTATATAAGGCCAATTTTGGTTCAAATTTGCCACAATAGGGATATAATCAAGTTTTGGAAAAGATAACTATGGATTAAACTGAGATATAACGCAGCCTTGCTTTTTGACAAAACAAAAATCATTAAAACAGGTCCAGCGGCAATTTTAGCAATTTTAAAGATCAAAATAAAATGAGTTCGTACTTCACCCAATCTGAATCTTTAGATTATTTCGTATGGCCATAGTTGCTACCACTAATGCTGACGACAACAACCTAACTTGATTTAACTTAACACCATTACTCAATAAAAACTAGACGAAATACCAATGACAGACGTGCGTGCCGGCCGAAAGGAACTTGAGACACATTTGAAATTATTACAAAAGAATAAAGGACAGTTTATTTCAAAACATATACTGTATTTGATCAGTATTATGTACGCTTTCAATTAATACATTCACTTTGCAAAACTGAATTACATATGGGAAATAAATTCAATTTTACTGTGTATCCGAACTTATTGAACACCGTGTACACTTTATATGAGGTCAGCATTATTGATTGAACAATAATTTCCCATAGACTGGTCAAAAGCTCATGCAAGATAACAAACGAATATAACAATAAAAAAAAGGAATTTATTGAAAAACTCTTCGAAAGATATCTCAGTAACCAAATGTCCAATCCAAATAAAATTTGAGGGCCTTTCACAAGGATACTGTAGCTTTCAATTGGTGCTAAGAGAACCCAAATCGGTTGTTAGACGGCTGAGATATTTATTATGATACACTTGGTCAAAAATCTCTCAAAATGTTAACCTGTATTACTCCCAAGTACTCTTTGAAAGATATCTCGAAAACCAAATGTCCACTCCTAATAAAATTGTAAAGGGTTCTACTAGGATGTAATAGCTTTCATTTGGTGCCAGCAGAACCGAAATCGGTTGACAGACGGTTGAGATATTTATTATGATACACTTGGTCAAAAATCTCAAAAAGTTTAGTTGAATAAATCCTATGTACACTTCGAAAGATATCTCTGTAACCAAATGTCCAATCCTAATAAAATTTCTGAGCAATCTACTAGGATGTTGTAGCTTTCATTTGGTGCCGAGAGAACCCAAATCGATTGACACACGACTGAGATATTTAGTATGATACACTTTGTTAAAAATCTCAAAAAGTTTAGTTGTATAACTCCTAAGTACTCTTCGAAAGATATCTCGGTACCAAATGTCCAATCGAAATAAAATTTCAGAGCGTTCTACTAGGATGTTGTAGCTTTCATTTGCTGCTGAGAGAACTCAAATCAGTTGACAGACGGCTGAGATATTTATCAATATGCTAAAAGTCAAAAATCTCTCAAAAAGCTAACCTATATTACTTCAAAGTACTCGTCGAAAGATATCTCGGTAACCAAATGTCCAATCGAAATAAAATTTCTGGGCGATCTACTAGAATGCTGTAGCTTTCATTTGATGCCAAGAGAACCCAAATCGATTGACAAACGGCCGAAATATTTATGATGATACACTTGGTCAACAATCTTAAAAAGTTTAGATGTATGACTCATAAGTACTCTTCGAGAGATATCTCGGTAACTAAACGTCCAATCGAAAAAAAAATCAATAGCGTTCTACTAGGATGTAGTAGCTTTCATTTGCTTCCAAGAGAACTCAAATCGGTTGACAGACGGCTGAGAAACGTGCGTGACTTTTTTTTGTAACGCACATACACACACACACACACACACACACACACACACACACACACACACACACACACACACACACACACACACACACACACACACACACACACATACAGACATTTGCTCAGTTCGTCGAGCTGAGTTCATTGGTATATGAGACTCGGCCCTCCGGCCCTCGGATCGAAAGTCGGTTTTTCGAGCGATATTTATACCCTTCTTATGGGTGTAAGAAGGGTAAAAAGGCTTTTCCTACATACATTCCGTGATATTTTTGCTACTGTTTATTAAGCTCAAATATTACAAAGAGATAGTAGCTTTTATGTATTTGTAGCAATTGCATTTTCATGTATAACTAACTTGTGAAACCAAATATGATCATAAAAAATCTGTTGACAGACGGCTGAGAAATTTATTATGATACATTTTATCAAAAATCTCTCAAAAGCGTAAATTTCATTACTCCTTAGTACTCGTGGAAAGATATCTCGGAAACAAAATGTCCAAACGGCATGAAATTCAATAGCATACTACTAGGATGCTGTAGCATTCATTTGATGCTGAGAGAACTCAAATCGATTGACACACGGCTGATTCATTTATTATGAAGCATTTTGTCAAAGACCTCTTAAGTTGTATTACCTCTTAAGTTGTATTACTCCAAAGTACTCCTCGAAAAATATCTCGGTTACAAAATGTCCAATCGGAATGAAATTCAAAAGCGTTCTTCTAGGATGCAGTAGCTTTCGTTTTGGGCCTTAAGAACCCGAATCGGTTGATAGACGGCTGAGAAATTTATGGTGATACACTTTGTCAAAAATATCTAAAATAATTAAGTTGTACTACTCCCTAGCACTCTTTGAAAGATATCTCGGTAACCGAACGTCCAATCAAAATAAAATTCAATAGCGTTCTACTAGGATGTAGTAGCTTTCAAGAGAACTCAAATCGTTCAACAGACGGCTGAGAACCGTGAATGACATTTTTTTGGTTCATACTTACCTTACCGGTCAGGCTAAGGCCGGGGTGGCCTCTGCTGTACATAGTAGCCGCCTCCATTCCACTCGGTCCATGGCTGTTTGTCTCCAGTTCCGCACTCTGCGTAGGGTCCGCAGATCGTCCTCCACTTGGTCGACCCACCTAGCTCGCTGCGCTCCACGTCTTCTTGTATCGGTCGGATGACTCTCGAGAACCATTTTAGTCGGGTTGCTATCCGACATCCTGATGACGTGACCCGCCCACCGTAGCCTCCCGATTTTCGCGGTATGGACGATGGTTGGTTCTCCCAGCAGCTTATGCAGCTCATGGTTCATTCGCCTTCTCCACGTCCCGTCTTCCATCTGCACTCCGCCGTAGATGGTACGCAACACCTTCCGTTCGAAAACTCCAAGGGCGCGTTGGTCCTCTGCACGTAGGGTCCATGTTTCGTGCCCATAGAGGACGACCGGTCTAATCAGCGTTTTGTAGACGGTTAACTTCGTGTTACGGCGAACTTTGTTCGATCGTAGAGTTCTGCGGAGTCCAAAGTAAGCACGATTTCCTACCACAATGCGCTTCTGAATTTCTCTGCTGGTGTCGTTGTCGGCGGTCACCAGTGAGCCCAAGTACACGAATTCTTCAACCGCCTCGATTTCATCACCGTCGATATGAATTCGGGGTGGCGGGCGCGGTGATTCCTCCCTGGAGCCCTTTGCCATCATGTACTTTGTCTTCGACACATTAATGACTAATCCGATTCGCCTGGCTTCACTCTTTAGTCGGATGTACGTTTCCGCCATCGTCTCAAATTTACGAGCAATAATATCAATATCATCGGCGAAACCAAGCAGCTGAACGGACTTCGTGAAAATCGTCCCACTCGTGTTTATCCCCGCTCTTCGTATTACACCCTCCAAAGCAATGTTGAACAGCAAGCACGAAAGACCATCACCTTGCCGTAACCCTCTGCGAGATTCGAAGGGACTCGAGAGTGTCCCTGATACTCGAACTACGCACATCACTCGATCCATCGTCGCCTTGATCAACCGTATCAGTTTATCCGGGAATCCGTATTCGTGCATAATCTGCCATAGCTGTTCTCGATCGATTGTATCATACGCCGATTTGAAATCGATGAACAAGTGATGTGTGGGCACGTTGTATTCGCGGCATTTCTGCAACACCTGGCGGATGGCGAACATCTGGTCCGTTGTAGCGCGTTCACCCATGAATCCAGCCTGATATTGCCCCACGAACTCTCTTGCAATCGGTGATAGACGGCGGCATAAAATTTGAGAGAGTATCTTGTAGGCAGCGCTCAGTAGTGTGATCGCGCGATAGTTCCCGCAATCCAACTTGTCGCCCTTTTTGTAGATGGGACACACGATACCTTCCATCCATTCCTCCGGTAATACTTCCTCCTCCCAAATCTTGGTAATGACCCAGTGTAGTGCTCTCACCAGTGCTTCTCCACCGTATTTTAGAAGCTCGCTTGGTAGTTGATCTGCTCCAGCGGCTTTGTTGTTTTTCAACCGGCCAACCTCCTCCTCAATCTCTTGAAGGTCAGGGGCCGGAAGTCTTTCGTCCTGTGCACATACTCCTAGATCTGTTACCACGCCACCTTCGGTACTTGCAACGTCGCCATTGAGGTGCTCATCGTAATGCTGCCGCCACCTCTCGACCACCTCACGCTCGCTCGTGAGAATATTCCCGTGATTATCTCGGCACATGTCGGCTTGTGGCACAAAGCCTCTGCGCGAGCGGTTCAGCTTCTCGTAGAACTTTCGTGTGTCCTTAGCGCGGTACAGCTCTTCCATCGCTTCGCGATCTCGTTCTTCCTGCTGGCGCTTCTTCATCCGGAAGACTGAGTTCTGCCTGTTCCGCGCCTGTTTGTAACGTGCCTCATTCGCTCTCGTACGGTGTTGCAGCATTCTCGCCCATGCTGCATTCTTTTTAGGCCCATATCTCCGCCAATTTGCGTCCGATTTCAAAACCCTAGGTTTCATTCAAAAGATAATAAGTCAAAGAAACTTTCAACATGATTTAAAAGAAACTTTTTCAAAAAAAAATGTATGTAAACTTAACCCAAAGTTGCCAAATTTTCTAAAAAATGAATATAAACTTACGGCAGTGTCGCTGGAAGTTGGGTCGACCAAATTTTAAGATGAGAGCGGTAATATGACCCATTTTCTATAAGCTTTCAACTGCTTTTTACAGAACTTAGCTAAAAAATCTAGAAAAAAAGTTATTTTACTTATTACTTACTTATTACTTATTAATCCTTGATGTCATCGACCAAAAGTTTGGGGTCACCCCTCAATATGACGTAAATTGAATAAAAGATGACAAAGATATCAACAAATCACTTTTCCATGTTTTACGATAGTGACCCCAAACTTTTGGCCGATACATCATATTGAGGGGTGACCCCAAACTTTTGGTCGATGACATCAAGGATTAATTTACTTAATAACTTTTTTTCTAGATTTTTTAGCTAAGTTCTGTAAAAAGCAGTTGAAAGCTAATAGAAAATGGGTCATATTACCGCTCTCATCTTAAAATTTGGTCGACCCAACTTCCAGCGACACTGCCGTAAGTTTACATTAATTTTTTAGAAAATATGGCAACTTTGGGTTAAGTTTACATACAAATTTTTTTGAAAAAGTTTCTTTTAAATCATGTTCAAAGTTTCTTTGACTTATTATCTTTTGAATGAAACATAGGGTTTTGAAATCGGACGCAAATTGGCGGAGATATGGGCCTAAAAATGACATGTTTTTGAGGGGATGACCCCAAACTTTTGAACGGGAGTGTACATACACACACACACACACACACACACACACACACACACACACACACACACACACACACACACACACACACACACACACACACACACACACACACATACACACACACACACACACACACACACACACAGACATTTGCTCAATTCGTCGAGCTGAGTTGATTGGTATATGTGACTCAGCCCTGCGGGCCTCGGATCGAAAGTCGGTTTTCCAAGCGGTATTTATACCCTTCTTATGGGTGTAAGAAGGGTAAAAATGCATGAGTTTTCATGTTTGTACGTACATGTTTTAACTAACGAACAAAACCTAACGTGAGTACCACTTCTCACTATTCTCTCCTCAATGTTTCATGATCCTCGCTCTTCAGTTTATGTTCTTAATTCCTCAATACTATAACTACTCACTTCTGCCACTTCACTACTCACTTATCACTCCACACCCCACACTGAATTACACCCCACACTCTTCTTTTTTCAATATGTACTCACTTTTGTTTGAGTCCTCTCTCCTGCTTCCTCACTCACTCTTCATTTCTCATTCTTCGCTTCTCACTCTTCACTTCTCACTCTTCACTCCTCACTTTTCATTCCGTCCTTCTCACTCCTCACATCATCAAAATTTCCTCTTTTTTAATTTCCGCTGCACATTCTGCATAGTTCACTTCTAATCCTCCATTGCTCACTCTTTCATCACTCCTCGTTTTTTTCACATTTCACTGCTCACTACTCACTACATACTTGTCACTACCTCACACTCCTCACTGCTCATATCTCACTACCGTCTACCCCCGTTGGTTTGATCGCATCTAATCTGAACACTTTTTAATTTGACCCCTGGTAATCTTCACATCGTACAAATTGAAAGTGGTTCAAACGTCGTTCCGCTCATGGAACGGTATGAAACGAAATGCTCATTTCTGACTCCACGTATTCACTTCTTACTACTCTCTATTAATTGATCATTGGTTGCTCACAACTTCTTACTGCTCACTACTCCACACTTCTCGTTCTTCATTTTCCATTTTTTAGTAACAGTAACTGGCCAACTGGCGATAAAAGACATCTTTCATATAGGGGTTACAGTTTTTTATCAAAACATCATGTATAAATAATGAAATATATCTTTAATCTTAAGAATGCACAGTTATGATGAAATGGGGCACGTTCGGTGTAGTACTAGATCTGTAGTAATGAGCTGAACTTTAGTATGGTGAGAAGGTCAATTCTCCGTTTCTGCAATGAAATGGTGCAAAAAGCGTGGGTATTATGATTCCTTGTCTAATTTGGTGCTGTTTGAGCAAAACTTCGGGCAACAGTGTTGTTGTTTTCTCCATTTCTTGCAACATAAACAACATAGTTATCCGAAGTTTTGCTCAAACAGCATCAAATTAGGCTAAGAATCAAAATACCCACGCTTTTTGCACCATTTCTTTGCAGAAACGGAGAATTGACCTTCTCACCATACTAAAATTCAGCTCATTACTACAAATCTTGTACTTCACCGATCTGTCCTATTAAAAAAAAGTTTAAAAATGAAGCCTGACAAAAGTAAAGATCCATGTGACAAATTGTTCTGAAAAGTTCCAATATTACATTGTTTTCATCCGGATTTTTCTCGTTGTATGATATTCTGATGTTTTTGACGTATAGAATGCATTTTGACATAATTTTTGACAACTTGAGGATGATATGTGGATAATTTATTTCACATGTGAATTGTCATAGCTCGAATCTTCCATAACTACAAATTTTGAATCTTGTACCGACTTTTCGAATCCTCTTAGCAGAATACCCTCTTCGAATGAGTGTAATCAGTTTTGTATCTTACAATTCCACCCTATTTTGCTTATCCTTTGGCAGATACGCGTATTTCGACTACCACTTGTAATCTTCCTTAGTGTCAGTTATCCACTAGGTGACTGGATAACTAACACTGAGAAAGATTGCAGGTGGTATTCGAAATACGCGCATCTGTCAAAGGATAAGCAAAATAGGGCGGAATTCTAAGGTACAAAACTGATTACACTCTTTCGACAATATTGAATGTTATAAATCTTCATTAAAACAATAATAAAGCTTGCATGTGCACAGAATTGTACTTTGTTGGGCAATTTCATGGAATTTTAACAAATAGTGCAATGGAGTCATGTGTTGTGATTTTTATTGAAGGTTTCTTGAAGATTCAAAACACTTGCGGCAATACTCGTTGTTAGTATGTTCAGTTATATAGCATGATTTGGCGTTTAGAGGGCTCCGGATTTTCAACGAATGGAAATTCGACTGCGCATACACAGCCCTATGTGACTATTTGTTGTGGGCCGTACACAAGTTACGTCACGCTTTTAGGGGGAGGGGGGGTTTTGCAGAGCGTGGCAACCCTTACAAAATATTTGAGGTCCCATACAAAAAGTGTGACATAGGGGGGAGGGGGGCGTTGAAAAAGGTCGATTTTTGCGTGACATAATTTGTGTATCACCCCTTATTTAGGTACTTCTAATTGCTTTCTTCTCACTTCTAACTCTTCGCTAATCACATCTCGTCTCAATGATTCACCCTCCTCATTTCTCACTGTATACTTTTCAATGCTCACTCTTGGCTGCTAATATTTCCTTATCCCTCATCCTTACCTGATCACTCCTAATAACTTACTAATTATTCCTTTTCGCTCTTTACCAGTTCAGTGCTCACGCCTTACAGTTAACTTCACACTTGTTACTGCTCACTCCTCACTTTTTACTCTCTGTTACTCACGTTTACTATCCACTTCTCATTGTTCACACTCGCTACTGCTTACTTCTGACTGATCTTTTCTTAATACACAGCTGACTTCTCACTACTAACTTTCCACTGCTAATTTCTTACTACTCAGTTTTCACTCCCCACTTCTCACTCTTCCACTGCTCAATGCTCTTATATCACTTTTCTAATGGGTTTCTTTTGTTTTCCTCGGACCCGGAGAATTTCATGCAGCTCAGATCTGACCTCACGATACTCATCGCATCCCCACACGACATGTTCGATATCCTGGTAAGCCACGCTACAGGCACAGAGATTGCTTTCTGAGAGCCCAATACGGAAGGTATGTGCGTTTAACAAATGGTGGTTGGACATCAGCTGACAGATCACACGAATGAAATCGCGGCCTAAATCCAAACCTTTGATCCATGGCTTCTTCGACACCTGTGGGATGAAAAAGTGCAACCA
The DNA here is from genome assembly GCF_035046485.1 of Aedes albopictus. Taxonomy (NCBI): domain Eukaryota; kingdom Metazoa; phylum Arthropoda; class Insecta; order Diptera; family Culicidae; genus Aedes; species Aedes albopictus. The sequence goes on along the minus strand of NC_085138.1, from coordinate 39,085,632 downwards.
TCTACTCCATCTCTCCATCACTCCATTTGTACTGCCAGCTGATCAAGGTCTCCGGACGGGCCAATGCAAAAAAATCCACCTTAGCCAGAGAGTCCGCTTTCTCATTGCTCGGAATCGAGTAATGTGAAGGGACCCAAGCTATGAGTATGGAGTATGAGTGTTTGGACAAAGCACTCAAGACTTGGCGTATTCCATTCAGGAAGTACGCTCACGCTGAGTGCTGCATCAGTTTTATTGACCGAACATTGCAACCTAACGCGATCCGAAGGCAACGGTATTGAACCCGTTGAAGCTTCTTACTTACCTTACCGATCAGGCTAAGGCCGGGGTGGCCTCTGCTGCACATAGTAGCCTCTGCACATAGTAGGCTCTCGAGAACCATTTTAGTCGGGTTGTTATCCGACATCCTGATTACGTGACCCGTCCACCGTAGTTTCCCTTGAAGCTTCAGCAAGTGTGTTTTCGCCGCGGATTGAAAACAAAAGTCACCATATTCTAAAACCGACAGAATGGTTGTTTGGTAGAGCCTGATCAGATCTTCCGGATGTGCTCCCCACCATGTTCCGGTTATAGTTCGCATAAAGTTGATTCGCTTTTGGCGCTTCTGTATCAGATACACAATATGCTTCCCCCAAGTGCATTTGGAGTCGAACCAGACGCTCAGATATTGAGAAGACATGCTATGAGTGATTGTCTTACCCATCAGAACAAGCAGAAACTTAGCCGGTTTATGTTTTTTAGAAAAACACAACCATCTCAGTTTTCTCCGGAGAGAATTCGATACCCAGCTTGAGAGCCCAAGTAGACAAATTGTCCAAAGTATCCTGTAGTGGTCCTTGCAGATCAACTGCTATTGATCCCGTTACAGAAACAACACAATCATCCGCAAGCTGTCTTAATGTGTAATTTTCCATGAGACAATCATTTATGTCTCTGACATAAAAAATGTAAAGAAGAGGGCTTAGACATGAACCCTGGGGAGACCCATGTAGCTAATTCGTGAAACTGTCAAGTCGCCATGAGCAAAACTTATCTGCTTCTCAAACAGCAAATTATACAAAAAATTGTTCAAAATTGTTGAAAGACCATCGACACAAACTTAATCAAAAGCCCCCTTAATATCCAAAAAAACACTGAGCCCATTTGCTGTTTTTGAGCAAAGGCAAGCTGATTTTCTGAAGCAAGCAACGCTAGGATAGTCGTTCATTCCTTTGCCTCTGCGGAAACCAAATTGTGTATCTGACAACATGCCATTCGATTCAACCCATTTGTCCAGTTGAAAGAGAATCATCTTCTCAAACAACTTGCGAAGGCAAGACAGCATCGCGATTGGACGGTACGAGTTATGATCCGACGCAGGTTTTCCGGGGTTTTGAATAGCTATTACTCTCACTTGCCTTCAATCATCCGGAACGATGTTGTTTTCCAGGAACTGATTGAACAAGTTCAACAAGCGCCTCTGAGTGACGTCGAGGAACTCAATTCGATCCATTCCTGGAGCGAAATTGTTACATGAAAGAAGTGCGAACCTTCGGTTCGGCATTTTTGGTTCTTGAGAAATTCTTCTGGCCCTTGACCGCAGATTGGGAGCCCCTGATCTTTGCAATACAACTATATTGTGTTAAGTACTCCCTGAAGCCGGGACCCATGGCATAGAGGTCACAAGTTCACTTCATATGATCAATACCAGCCCCGACACTTGTAATTTTTCGTCAGCTGCTCTTCCCCCCGAGAGCCGCTGGTTCTGTCCCTCTTGTGAGCTAATAGCCCTAACGGACCCGGATAGTTGGATATCGGCGAACGGCAACTCATAATGGACCCTCAATCGGACTGAAAAAGTAACATGTGCCACTCGTACTCATCCTTCTACCATTGACAGAGTAGAAAATGAAAGCACGACATAGGCAACCAGTTCGATATAGTAGAATTAGAATAGAATACATTTAGGCGCTGTGGAAAGTGTAAGTGCACCTGTCAATTGAAATTGCTCACGTACTGCCCTAGTGGACAAAAGAGCTGTAAATTAGGTTGAGCGGTTAAGAATAAAAAAAGTACTTCCGGAAGTGCAGAATCCACAAAACCTTTTCACTTCATCTCCACACCTTCGATTCTTTACAAATTCGCTTGGCCCATGACCGTAGGTTAAGGACCACTGAATTCAGCAAAACTGCTAAATTATTCATTGTAACTCAATAACTTCTTAGCTTATCACAGGTAAGAAGCTTAATGATTTCGATCTCCACAAACTAGTTATAGAAGAAATAACGCTCTCCCGATTCACGCTCCTACGCTGGGGTAGTCGAGACGGGAACTGCATCACTGCCGGATGATGTAGTCATAAGGTACACTGGGGCAAGTTGAAACGGGTGGGGAAAGATGAAACAGCGGGTTAACATGATGTTTTCTAATGATGATAAACAGTTTGATCGCCATAACACATAGTTTTTGATTCAAACAATCTTTTAGCGAAGGATACATTTCCAAATTGTATTGAAATCTTTTTCAAACATTCGTGTTTCATCTTGCCCCACCCGTTTTAACTTGCCCCGGTGTACCTTAATTGAAGAGGAAATCACCCCGGAAGAAGTCATACAGCAAACGGTTGTAAGTGTCGTGGAACAACAAAGAAAACTACAAGCAGAAGAGGAAGAAAAACGACGAAGTCAGGAAAAAGCCCTTGCGGATCTGACTAAATGGACAAGCTCGGTCATAGAGGCGGTAAACAAACAGGAGGCGATTGACCGTCGTGCACAGTTTGCTGCTGCAGGATCAACATCAACGGAGATGCTCAGACCGAAAAAGACAGCGCGTAAAAGTTGATAAAGCATTGTCCAGTTAGAATCCGGACGCAGATAATCACTTACACTGTGGTGCATAATTGATCGGACAAACGCCGATTTTCATACAAAATGGCCAAGTTTGAGATGCTGTAACTATGGTTTGCTTTGGTGGATTGAGCTCAATTTTTGACACGGAACTACGAATATGCTGAATTTTGTGTACACTCAAACCTCCATTTAGGTAGGATCCATTTAGGTAAAATCTATTTAGGTCCCTCCATTTAGGTAACGTTACCTAAATAGAATTTGGTTGTGTTCAGATCAGTTGGAGTACTTAAGTTTAGGTATAAGGTTTGCTTACGGGAAAGAATTAGTGAGTGGTGTTAAGAGGTTATAGGAGGGGGAGGGGAGGGGGAGGGGAGGGGGATGCAATGTTGAGATATACCCCCTTAACACCCCCCCCCCCCTCCATGCAATGTTGAAAAGTGTCAGTATCCAGCATCATTTCCAGCTGAAATTGAGATAAGCAACCATCCTTCCATGATTCAATTGATATCAGCTTCAGCATTGATGACGTCAAACCCGACATCAACCTATCATTCACCTATTTTTATGTTGGCCACCAAACCCAACATAGACCCAACAGTAGTTCGATGTTGGTCCAACAATGGCCCAACATACGATAAAAATTGACCCGACTTTGACCCGACATTCAATAATTTTTCAGTCTGGCGGAATTTTGCAGGGTTTTTCGTGTTTCGTGCACAGCTAGTCATTTGAATGACAATTCTGATCTAAGACCCTCCAAATCCCCCGAAAACGCCCCTGAAGCCCCTCCCCTCCTGAAACCCCCCCTCCCCTGAAACTTCTTGAAAGCCATCTGAAACTCCCTCCACATGACCCAAACATGACATCCTTTAAATCTCCTAGTAACTCTCCCTTCTTAAACTTCTTTGCAACCTTGTACTCCATTTAGGTAATGAACTGAATCCATTTAGGTAATGAATCCATTTAGGTAAAAATTCTATTTAGGCAGTCCCGACGCGTTACCTAAATGGAGGTTCGAGTGTATACAAAGTATAAAATGTTTTCGTTCACAGGTCTGGGCGTGGCAAGGCGTTGAAAATATTGCAAAAGTGATCGGACAGCGGTAACCCTTTGATTTACACGCGTGCCGCTGTCCGATCACTTTTGCAATTTTTTCAACGCCTTGCCACACCCAGACCTGTGAACGAAAACATTTTATACTTTGTATACACAAAATTCAGCATATTCGTAGTTCCGTGTCAAAAATTGAGCTCAATCCACCAAAGCAAACCATAGTTACAGCATCTCAAACTTGGCCATTTTGTATGGAAATCGGCGTTTGTCCGATCAATTATGCACCACAGTGTTTATCTCAGAGGTGGAATAACAAACAGAAAAGGTGAAGCCCTCAAAACAAAGATAATTTACTGTAGTTTCATGGAAAAATATCATTAAAATTATTTTATTTAATTTTAAAATGTATTAATTCTCATTTTTTTCGTGATTACTTCCTTAAAAATCTGCACAATGGTAGTAAATTTTAACATCAACCCATTCGGCGGATTTGTTTAACAATCAGGTCATCTCTGTAGTGTCCTGAGACCCTCTACCAATCTGATTAGGATTCCAAAGAAACTTTGCCAAATATTTCTCTTCTTGCGAAATTAAGAGCTATTTAGTGAATTCCAAAGAAGGGAAATTTGAGTGTTTTTTCGTTAATAAACACTATCCAACAGTGATGACACCACTGCACATCTCAGGCTGCCGTGATAGCTCACCAAATTAGCTCGAACCTCTACAGATCCCTTGTGTGCATTTTTGAAAAGCAGCACGCGATTCTTGAGGTTATCATCTTTGTACACATTTGGTGTCAAAATCGTGATGTGAGAAAACGATGTCCAGAGCTCGAACTTCCTGGCAAATCTTGGAATTCCAAGCAGATTTATCCATGAACATAAACTTCAATCTTCCTTGGGCACTTCCTCATGGCATGGTTAACAACATCTGTGCACATCACACATAATGGTTATGGAGACATTAACATTTTTCGCGACTGTCGTACCTGACCACGCTTAATTTTCAGCGTGTTTGTGCAAGATTTTTTTCCTTCACTTGTCTTCAATCTGAAATAACTTTTCACTCGTAGTAAGAAAATCTATGAAATTTCCACCATCAATAGAGGACTTGTTTATGATCAGACTGCTGTAAAAAAAATATGATTATGATCATTGAGAGCGTCACAATAAATTATCCTTTGCGTCCGGATTCTAACTGGACAATGCTTTAGTTTTAAGAATACAATTGTAACATTTGTTTTTTTTTACAATACTACATTTCGGCTCCGTTAAGTGCCATGCACGCATGAGCCTTTCAAGTAAATGCAATGAAAAAAAAAACGAATAACTGACACATAACTGTAGCGTACCAAAGTCAGGCATCATAACAAGACAAGGCATTGATCGGTTATCTAGGTATTGAAAATAACTTTTTGGTATTTTGTTGGTAATGATAAAATACCTCAACAAGTTATTGGTTTAGTGTTGAGGACTGCAGGAGGTATTATAACCATACCTGATATTATTATTCACGCGTTATGGATTCACATCAGTTATTATTATGCAGGGCATCTTAACCCTTAAAAGATGTGGACAACTTTTTTGCATAGTTATACTTATAGCTTTTGACCCGGTGGGTGGATTTTCAAAACCAAAATGTTTTTATCAAGGGGATTAGTTGTGCTATCATATGCATATATGGAGATTGTGTTATGCTAGAACATTTTGGAGATATAGCTGCAAATGTAGTGTACACCACTTGTTATTCGATCGATTTCGGGTAATATTTCTATGCAAATGTGATAAATTTTAGTAAAATTTGCCCAAAACTCCTTGTTTGGGTTGTAGCTGTTAGATAGAAATGAGTTATGTAATTTTACAGCTGTAACATAGATCTCCAGGTTATCCAAAACGTCCAGAAGATTTGAACTCTGTCTACTGAATACAAATAGTTATGTTTACTTTTTAAATCACTTGAACTTGAAGAATAACATTCAAATATATATTTTAAAACAAGAAATGATGGTAGTCATGACCTGGTGATGTTCTAAGGCAACTTAAAAAATCTCTGAAGTTTTGATTGTAAGGCCTTTACCTGTAATAGTATATCAAACTAATGTATGCATGTCAGAACTGATTTCATTAGATCCATACATGTAAATAAGAGTATGATAGACTAACTGCACATCAATGGCGATACCTTAGGCCATCCAAATCATTCTGGAGTTAAGGCCTTTATATCTACACCCGTAATAACGCATCGGTTGCATTTCAAACTTAGTATAGTGTGTTTTGGTAGTCATAGAAGATCAGTTGAATCATATGATACTTGTATACACATCATAGAGGCATCCTGGATCATCCGAACTATTCTGAAGTTGAGAAATATGGTTTGAATTTGAAATGGTAGGGTAACCAATATAATTTGGACCCCCATATATTTTGGACCCCATGTGTCCTATTACCACAACTTACACAGGTTTAATGATTAAACGAAGGAAATTTTTAGAATCATTCGCTAAATAATATCGCTCTGCACGGGCAGCAATCATTTCCTCACTGGAAATATCCTTATTTGCCTTGAAATTATTTTTTGCCAATCTCGTCATCCGTGCGAGTGTCGAATCATGTTTACAAAAATAGATTGCGGTGCTGAGGAAACTTACAGATGTAAACAAAAACGTTTATCATTCTAGCGCATTAAATTCGCAAAGTTCGTCTAATCAGCCTTTGTCAATCAAGTAATTAGGATATGATTCAGCATATTCAAGCGGCAATTTCTTCCAAAATAGTTTCAAACGAGTTTAAACACCGGGTGTCCAAAACATAAACTGAAGAGGGTCCAAAATATATTGGGGTGTCCAAAACAGTGAAAACTGATGCTTCAAAAATCAGTTATTTTCATCAAATTTTCAGCCAGAAATGACATTGTGGGTATTTTTGACGGACAGTGGAGGCTTTTACGAGCATACTAACATCATCATTATGTGTAAATACCCTCTGAATCTATTTGATTTTGAATCAAATTCATACCAATGTCCTCTAGGGGTCCAAAATTCAACCGTTACCCTATACCAATAGAAGTGCACAAACATCAGATTTTGCCCATTTGATTCATACACATAGTGCAAGCTATGGGAGAGAAGTTTTCAGATCATCAGTGAGATCTAAGGTCACCTTTCAGTATTATGTGGTTAAGGCCTTCAAATCTACACTCGTAACAAAGCATCCTGCACGTTCAAAACTTGGTGTAGTGTGTTTTAGTAGACATAGATGATGAGTTCAACAATATATCATATAACCTAAAGCTGTTCTAGATCATCCAAACCATTCTGAAGGTAAGATATACGGTTTTCATTTGTAATGACATATCAACACAAGCGCACTAATAAAAGCATTTATCTCATTTGATGCAAACATATAATACAAGTATTTTTCTTCTTCTTGGCGTAACGTCCTCATTGGGACAAAGCCTGCTTCTCAGCATAGTGTTCTATGAGCACTTCCACAGTTATTAACTGAGAGCTTCCTCTGCCAATGACCATTTTGCATGCGTATATCGTGTGGCAAGCACGAAGATATTCTATGCCCAAGGATGTCAAGGAAATTTCCTTCACGAAAAGATCCTGGACCGACCGGGAATCGAACCCGTCACCCTCAGCATGGTCATGCTGAATACCCGTGCGTTTACCGCCTCGGCTATATGGGCCCTATAATACAAGTCGTTGGAGACAAATTCCCAGTACATCAGCAATATCTGAAGCATATTTTTGTTCGTGAGAACTTTTTTCAGGGAGGAGATGCTTATCCCCTAACGCGGGTTTCACGCAAATATCTCTGCATGCGGGTCCGCGCAAACCCTTTTTGGCCCATCATAGAGGAGAATGACTGATCATTAACAACAGTACGCTTTTCACATTATGCCAGTGGTATAGGCAGATACCTTGCTATAGCATTGTATACAATACAGGCTAAGATAGTTTAGACATGATGTACAAGATTTTTTTTTAATTGTTTCTAATCCTAAGTTACAACATTTACAGAAAAAAAACTATGTAAACCATATGTCACATGTTCAGCATAGTTTGGATGATTCGGGAAGCTTCTTAAATGTACATTCAAGTATCACGTGAACAAAATGATTTTCTATGACTTCCAAAACGCGTTATAGTGAGTTTGACGTGTAGCCGATGCTTCGTTACGAGTGTACCCAAGTAACACAGTTAGTTGTATAATAGTAAAATACTCACGTTTAAGACATAATCTGATGTTTTTTCGTAGTATTTTTGACTTAATATTAAATACTTATAACATCAAAACAGCGCAAAAAATGGCGGCTTATAAAACATCTTGGAAGTTAGATGAGATGTATCCCAGTACACAAATATAACTAAAATGACGTTTAAAATATGTGTCATCTAAACCTGATTGTTATTGCCAAGTCAATTGGTGATAAAATAAACTAGCAAAATACCTATTTTATGCAATCGCAGACAAAGTTAGAATATGGCTATTTTCAAGTTATGTAGCTTACAGAATACATTTATGTTACATGTTGTAGCCATACAAGTTAAAACTGTGATTTTGTCAACTATTTAACTTGCAGAAATCATTTATGATACAAATTAACAAGATACCGTAATGTTTGCTGTACACAAACTGGCGAAAAATCGAAAGAAAATAAAAATGTATAAAAGATAAAGCAGTAATATTGTATACCCGCTCCATCCTTAAAAATAATTTGGTTGTGATAAAGCCAATGGTCATGGCCCTATATGATAATATTCGGACGACAAGTTATGCAATAGGTTACGCTTATTAATGCTAATGCTCACTGCCGTTCAAAATTTATGGTGAACGTCATGGTTTTACTCGCTTATTTTTTAAGCGCCATCCCCTTGAATTAAATAATGTTTCATGATTTCGTCAAATTTATGACATTTTTGTTAATCTACAGGAAAAAAACAATATGGCAGACTCTTCTTGATGCTAACACTGCCGTTCAAAAATGTAAGGAATAGTTTTTTTTGTTTAATCAAGATTAAAGTTGAGCCCCATATTAATTATTGTACATGGCTATTATAAGATGCGAGCGTTTTCAAGAGGAAAAAGCAGTGTCAAGAGAAAACATATTCCTTTTATTTCACATAATAATTTGTGTATTCATACATTCATCTGTCACTGTCATATATATATAATTTTTGTAGCAGATTTGTAAATAAGTAAATTTTACTCAAAAATTACGCTAAAACAACATCGTGAAAACAACTGTATGATAAACTGTGGAACGTATTCTAATGGTGTTATCAATACGTCCTGCCAGCATCTTTTAAACATGTTCACATATTAGCTACGATAATGTAGTGCGACAATCACAAATACAATACAACTTCAAAATAACTTAATTATAACTTACTTCCCAGCTGGACTTCAACTGTCAAAACAGCAAAACATTGTTTTTTTTTTGAAGACGGACCAGCGGATCGTCGCAGTTTTATAAGATTTTTTTCTTTCCACGGGAATTTATGTACCTCCGTGCAAAGTGACCAGCCTGTGTGGGAAATAGCTAATTCACCGTTGCATGATTCACGCCACCACGGGCGTATGTATCTGCAACAAATTGGTCAGCAGCTGGGCAAGAAGGATAACACGACAACAAATCGGATCGCTGAGGCCAGATTCCGTTGGAAGTTGAACCCGCTGGTGGTTCCGTTTGTCATCGGCCACCGGTAGTTATCAGTAGTGTCACTGTTCTGAGGTAGGAGGAATATTTAGCATGGGATTTGGATATTTAGCGAATCCTTTCTTGCTATTAAATGCAAGTAGTGGAGTCGTGGTAAGTAAAAAGTGTAGACCCTTTTTGTGATGCCGAATTTTGTTAAGAACAGCACGATTTTTGATGATATCTGGAAATTAATAAGAATTTGTTTGTGAACACAAGCGTAGGAAATTGAAGTTCTGCGGCTACGAGGTTTTATTTCGTGGGAACTCGACTGGACTCTCGGGGTCTGTTCCCTTGACTAGTCAGTCATCTTTAATATTTTTTTGTTATTACGTATTTGATGCTCTATTTATGTTATTATACAATTGTAAATTTACCCAAGTTTTAAACCTGGAAAATCTGATAATGTTTGTTTTCAGGTAGTCATCCACAAATATAGTTAGAGCTTCTTTATAGCACAAGATGTATAGCTATTCAGTTATATTACACATATACAACATATTTTATTTTTTTTCATTTTTGAAGATGTTTTCTGTGTTACTTGGGTATATCTGGAGGCCTTAACCATAAATATAAGAAAAATGCTTCAGATATTGCTGATGTACTGGGAATTTGTCTCCAACGACTTGTATTATAGGGCCCATATAGCCGAGGCGGTAAACGCACGGGTATTCAGTATGACCATGCTGAGGGTGACGGGTTCGATTCCCGGTCGGTCCAGGATCTTTCCGTGAAGAAAATTTCCTTGACATCCTTGGGCATAGAATATCTTCGTGCTTGCCACACGATATACGCATGCAAAATGGTCATTGGCAGAGGAAGCTCTCAGTTAATAACTGTGGAAGTGCTCATAGAACACTATGCTGAGAAGCAGGCTTTGTCCCAATGAGGACGTTACGCCAAGAAGAATAAAAAGACTTGTATTATATGTTTGCATCAAATGAGATAAATGCTTTTATTAGTGCGCTTGTATTGATATGTCATTACAAATGAAAACCGTATATCTTACCTTCAGAATGGTTTGGATGATCTAGAACAGCTTTAGGTTATATGATATATTGTTGAACTCATCATCTATGTCTACTAAAACACACTACACCAAGTTTTGAACGTGCAGGATGCTTTGTTACGAGTGTAGATTTGAAGGCCTTAACCACATAATACTTAAAGGTGACCTCAGATCTCCCTGATGATCTGGAAACTTCTCTCCCATAGCTTGCACTATGTGTATGAATCAAATGGGCAAAATCTGATGCTTGTGCACTTCTGTTGGTATACCATTTCAAATTCAAACCATATTTCTCAACTTCAAAATAGTTCGGATGATCCAGAATGCCTCTATGATGTGTATACAAGTATCATATGATTCAACTGATCTTCTATGACTACCAAAACACACTATACTAAGTTTGAAATGCATCCGATGCATTATTACGGGTGTAGATATAAAGGCCTTAACTCCAGAATGATTTGGATGGCCTAAGGTATCGCCATTGATGTGCAGTTAGTCTATCATACTCTAATTTACATGTATGGATCTAATGAAATCAGTTCTGACATGCATACATTAGTTTGATACACTATTACAGGTAAAGGCCTTACAATCAAAACTTCAGAGATTTTTTAAGTTGCCTAGAACATCACCAGGTCATGACTACCATCATTTCTTGTTTTAAAATGTATATTTGAATGTTATTCTTCAAGTTCAAGTGATTTAAAAAGTAAACATAACTATTTGTATTCAGTAGACAGAGTTCAAATCTTCTGGACGTTTTGGATAACCTGGAGATCTATGTTACAGCTGTAAAATGACATAACTCATTTCCATCTAACAGCTACAACCCAAACAAGGGGTTTTGGGCAATTTTTACTAAAATTTATCACATTTGCATAGAAATATTACCCAAAATCGATCAAATAACAAGTGGTGTACACTACATTTGTAGCTATATCTCCAAAATGTTCTAGCATAACACAATCTCCATATATGCATATGATAGCACAACTAATCCCCTTGATAAAAACACTTTGGTTTTGAAAATCCACCCACTGGGTCAAAAGCTATAGGTATAACTATGCACAAAAGTTGTCCACATCCTTTAAGGGTTAATACCTTGTTCAGGTTGTAGGTTCAGTTTTCCATACCTGGGTGTAGTATTCTTCAGCTATTTTCTTCTGCTCGGGTTTTAGTAAAGCTAGATTTTTCAAATACTGGCGTGAGTGAGAAATGGACAAATTTGAGTGGAAATTTGCGGAAAGGTTACTCGTCCTCTGGGTGAGATTCGAACTCACGACTCGTACTCAGTAGACAGGCGCGTTGCCAACTACACCACGAGAAGACCCGAAGATGTAGTGACTAACTTGAGTTCAGCTCGAAATTCTGAGGTTATCTTTTCCACAGACCGCACTTCTTTCGGATGAATTAGATGTCCATCCACACAACGCATCAATTGTATATGTAAAGCCTAGACGAGAGCGCATTGTTTTTAGTGTGATTTGATTACATTCTTACCAGAGTTTCCCATTGCTCATGTGTACATAAGTCTGACAGCGAGCCTCCTACTAAATTGTCTCCTAGCTCTTCAAAATCGCAGTGTCTATTCGATACGACTAGGGACTTTCAATGCGAAAGTTGACGTTTCAATTCTCATTCGTTTTGGAAGTTTTTGTCATGGAATTTTCCTCTTTAATCAGCGCTGATGACACTTATCTTGCGAAAAATGAGGCGCATAGCTTTGCATCTCAAAATGTACAGTGCTCCTGGAAGCTCGCTTGCAATGCGACTCCCGTACATGGGACTACAGCACGTGTACATCAACTCTGATTCTTACTAGTGTACAACCTTCAGAGGCTCTCTTTAGCTCTGACAAAGTATGTCAAATGAGAGCGACTGTTGAAAGGGTACGTAAAAATCGACCAATAAATACAAAGTCAAAATAGTCAAATAGTAAAATGGTACAACAAGGCTGCTTACGATAGTAATGCTATTTCAATTCTACTTGTATGAACTGTATGTATTGTTCCACAAGTTAAAACAACTGCATAGAGACCCTTTTACGTTCAATTCATAAAGTAATTGAGCCAATTTCGCAAATTTATTGCAGATTAGGCCTCATTTGGATCGAATCCATAATCCCATTCCAGTGGTATCAGTTTCCAGTTTTGCGTATAATCAAAAACACTTTTTTTACCCGTAACATATAATTATAAACAGGATCCGCTGTTTTTCGAACAACGACAAAAAATACCCTTACCCACTATAAAAGACAAACCGAAAAAAAGGGAAACCTTTCGATAAGCAGGTGATTTCCACGGTGCGCTTTCCACTCTAATCTTGAGCCTCAGCCGGTTAAGGTGCAACCAACTGCTTCGATGTCGTTGTTAGGATTGAGCGCAGGCACAAAAAAAAACAAAGAAAGGGTGGATCTGCCCTCAGAACTTCGAAATCGAACATAAGCGTGCACATTTTGTGGCGTTGCGAATTGCGATACGCTTCTGTTATGGCGGGTGAGGTCGACGATCGGTTGACCGGTGGCATTGAGGGCGCGGCCCCGGGGTCACGATTCGGCCATATAGGGAACTTCAGATATAGGAGGCATATGTGTACACGGGCAGATTTTCTGAAAGACAACGAAAGTGGAGCCGGTGTCCGGACTGATGTGTTCGATACGTGTTGGATAACAACACACATTATAGTTCATTTATAACCTCGAATTAAATGGATCCGAATTCGAGCAACGTGGAATTAGTGGAAGAAAACTTAGACAAGGGGTCATCTGAAACAATAGTGTGGCGAAAAGTTGTCATTAGGTACTGCTGTCAATCGACGAAAGGGGATATTCTAACAGACCGAGATCGAACATCTGCCAGTACAGAGAAAACTAGTGCGAATGACAAATGGCTCTAAAGGAGCGCCCATAAATAACGTCACGCATCTGTAACAGCAACCTTCCAGCAGAAATAGTGCCTCACCACAATAGAATGGTTCCACATTCAACGGTATATCCCGAACTCCCAAGAAAAATGCATCCTTCAAAGTAACGTGTCGATACGATGCACCGGGCAAAGTTTCGTTGCATAGAACTTCCGCCGCATGGTGTTGATATTGTGCATTCCGTGCACTTACCGTGCAACCGCGCCATCCACCAAAAGTCATTTGATCGCAATCTGCGAAGGGTGTGTGTATGTGCCTGTGTGTGCGGTTTTAATAATTTCTCAAGTTTTAATTGTTTTTTTTTTTGTTTTCATTGTTTCAGGCGATGCACTTTCACCCGCCGCCAGGACAACCTGACACGGTGCAGTCGGCGACCGTCACATCGCTATGCCGCTGGCTGTGCTGCACCGAATAAGGAAAACTTTTTCCATTACCAATCAGTGCGACGCCATATTGGCTCACCGGGTTTCCTTCCCCACGCCCGCCTACTTAGTCACCGTCTACGTGTTCTCAGTCACAGTCAGTCGTACAAAGACAAGCTTTTTTATTGTCCATGTCGGTACGGTACGCAGAGGATTCGTTGTCAGCTGACGACGGTCGAGCTCGAGGATATAAGGCTTCGATTGCCATCCCCTGAAGACCAACGCAGAACCCCAGAGTTGTCTTTTGTTGGACAATGGGAAAATTTCTTTGCGAACACTGTCTGGAAAATTAAGATCCCTCGTGTTGAATTTTCTAGAATGATTTCGGCAGAATTTCTCCAAGTTTCCCTTCATGTATTCCTGACCATGTATGCCTTTAAGATTCCTCTAGAGATTCTTTCAGAAATTCCTCCTTTAATTTCTCGGAAATGCTCGACAGGTTTGTTCAGAAATTCAGAGATTCTTTATTCTTTTTTTCTTTCGGGGGCTCAATAGGAATCCACCTAATTGGAGATTAAGGCTTGTGGGGCTCCGACTTTTTGGGGGTGTGGCCAATTATCTCGGGTGTGTTGAGAGATAGCGCCATACTTTATTCGGCAAAGTTTGAGGGCTTGAAAAGATCTTCCGTCTAGAACTTTGATGCTAAATTGTACTACAGGAACCATACTTGGTTGTCAAGCAAACGTTACGATATGGTACAGCTCAAGATCCTGATAATTGGGAAGGATAGTATCTTCGGAAAAGTTGTTGAGAACGCCAATAACTTACAGATGATAGGTTGCAAAGTTCAAAATTTCTCCACTTGGTGGCGCTAGTGAAGATGCACATTTTAGAAATGCCATAGATCAGAATCTTGATGACTTAACCCGTTTCATGTAAGTCTCTGTCATAATGATCATAATGATCAGGATTTCTAAAATGTTCACTAGCGCTGCCTAGTGGCAGAATTGTGAAACAAGTGTTCCATTTTATGTAAGTATCTGACATACTAATCAATTTTACCGAACACAACAATTTTCTAAGTTATCAGGATTCTGATCTATGATATTTCTTAATTTTGAATGTTCACTAGCGCTGCCTAGTGGAAAAATTTCTAATCAAGTGTCCCGTTTTATGTAAGTCTCTGTCTTTAATACTGATCAGTTTTGCTGAACACATCATCTTTCTAAGTTATCAGGATTCTGAGTTATGAGAATTCTAAAATTTGCAAGTTCACTAGTGCCGTCTAGTGGCGGAATTGCGAAACAAGTGTCCCATTTCAAGTAAGGTTATGTGATACTGACCAACTCTGCCGAAGTCAATACTGGACTATCTTTCAAAAATTCTTTAAGTGCTACTCTTAGTTTTACCTTTAGGAGTTTAGAAATTCTTCCACTAACTCTTACAGAAATTATTGTCGGAATTTCTCCGGATGTTCATGTATTGAACCATTTATTCAGTAATTCTCTCAACCATTTATTCTGGAATTCCTTTAAAAAAATCTGAAGTGATTCTTTGTAACTAGCTGCCTGCCAACTACTAACCCGTACAAGCTAGCAGCAGCAAGAAACTCCTCGAGCTGGGTCTCAGAGTCGGCTTACTACTGGGTGATCAAGGGGACGCGGACAAAGTATGGAAACTCCGGAATTTTCATGTTCTTTCAACAACATTTATTTGCCCTATTCTGTGGCGTGTGGGTGTGGGGTTCACATTTGGTGTGGAGTGTATGAGAGGCGATCGATCGTTCTGTTACTCACTGTTGTACTCCGACGTTGGCACACAGTTACGCACGATTGCGATAGCCCTACCGTGGGGCCGGAATCTTGCCGCGGCACACTGTTGCGGATGGCATAAAAACGTGATCGAAATTGTTTTGACCATGAAAACATGATTTTTGATCTTTGGTGTCTTCAGCAAAGTTTTTATATAAAATAAGCCCTAATTTATGGAAATATCAGTTTTGTGATCAATCCCCCTAAAAGTGAGAAACGATTTCTATCTTTTTCATTTGTAAACCAAAAAAATATGTTTGTTCAGAGAAGTTGTAGACAATTTTACTAGAAACAACTTTGCCGAACATACAAAATTTCTATCTTTTGATTTGTATGTACATTTGAGGCGTTTTTTATGAAGCACCCCTAAAAATCAGTTTTTTGCTTATAACTTTTTCTATGAATTTTTCACGATTTTCAAATGTTCTAGCAAATGTTTTGCCTTATTAAAACGCGTAACTTTTGCGAAGAAAGTATATATCTATCTCTCATATTTATCATGTTATTGGAAATTTCACTTAAAAAAATGCTTATGTTTGACATACCCATTTGTTAACTTTCGCACGTTTTCGCAGACCAGGATTTTCACATTTGAAAATATGGAACGAGTTTTATCTGTTGCAAATATAGCCAGTTTTAGCCTGATTTTGCCTGCATATTTAAATTCACATACTAGAAATGACTATCATTATAAAATGTGTTACTGTAAAATGATCAAGATATCAAAAAAATGTACTTAGTGCTTTTCTTACATTATTTTTCCACATGAACACGCGAAAACGTTTTCACAGAATCACTTGGAACTGCATCAGATGACTTTCCCATAAAATTTAAGTTTTTTTTTCAGATAAACAGTGGCTCTCATAGTAGTACGATAAGTCTCTTCCACAAAATAAACGATATTGTTGGATGATCTTGCTAATGCTCATAAAATTTTTCGAGTTCATGTACACTTTGCAGAAATGTAAATTTTCAGAATGTTTAAATAACAGCATCTAATGATTCGATTAAAATTGGGTCTCAATTTGTTTACTTGAAAATTATTACATATCTGTTATTATTAACGCATATCATTGATTAACGTCATCACATATTTCATTGCTTCCAGTTACTATCTCGTCATATGTTTAGAGCAAAAGGTTGTTCGCATCCTACGTTTATGGTGTTCTAGTTTTTTTTAGGAAATAATCCAATATTCCTTATTATGGGATCAGATGTTTCAAGCAGACGATGTAGGAGATCTGTGTTAGTTTAGATTTTTGGAAACTTACGTCTATGATCCTCTCTGTAATTCCTGGTGTCTTTGTTGCGTGACTCTTGTGCTTCCTCGGACAGAAAAACATACATACAGTAACTGGAAGCAATACATTTAATGATGACAGTAATTAATGATATATATGTGTTAATATTAACAGAAAAGTTTCATTTTTCAAGTAAACAAATTAAAAATCAATATTAATCGAAACATCAGTTGTTGTTATTTGAACCTTCTGCAAATTAACATTTTCGCAAAGTGTACATGAACACGAAAAATTTTATGAGCATTAGCAAGAGCATTTAAAAATATCGATTATTTTGTGGAAGAGACTTATCGTACTACTATGAGAGCCACTGTTTATCTGAAAAAAAAACTTATATTTTATGTGAAAGTCATCTGATGCAGTTCCAAGTGATTCTGTGAAAACGTTTTTGCGTGTTCATGTGGGAAAATCATGTAAGAAAAGCACTAAGTACATTTTTTTGATATCTTGATCATTTTACAGTAACACATTTTATAATGATAGTCATTTCTAGTATGTAAATTTAAATATTCAGGCGAAATCAGGCTAAAACTGGCTATATTTGCAATAGATAAAACTCGTTCCATATTTTCAAATGTGAAAATCCTGGTCTGCGAAAACGTGCGAAAGTTAACAAATGGGTATGTCAAACATAAGCCTTTTTTAAAGTGAAATTTCCAATAACATGATAAATATGAGAGATAAATATATACTTTCTTCGCAAAAGTTACGCGATTTAATAAGGCGAAACATTTGCTAGAACATTTGGAAATTGTGAAAAATTCATAGAAAAAGTTATAAGCAAAAAACTGATTTTTAGGGGTGCTTCATAAAAAACGCCTCAAATGTACATACAAATCAAAAGATAGAAATTTTGTATGTTCGGCAAAGTTGTTTCTAGTAAAATTGCCTACAACTTCTCTGAACAAACATATTTTTTTAGTTTACAAATAAAAAAGTTAGAAACCGTTTCTCACTTTTAGGGGGATTGATCACAAAACTGATATATCCATAAATTAGGGCTTATTTTATAGAAAAACTTTGCCGAAGACACCAAAGATCAAAAATCATGTTTTCATGGTCAAAACAATTTCGATCACGTTTTTGGGCCATCCGCAACAGTGTGCGCGGGGCGGCTCGAGGATGTCCATTGGTCCGGAATGGCATCGGAATCTGTCCAGCGGCTTTGCTGGGGTCGTAGGCGAATGCAGGCGTCTCCTCTCGTTGACAAAATCGGCACGGCCCCGGACGAGACCGGAGTGACCGTGCCGAGAGAGGCCCTCCTGGGTAATTAGGGCCGGAGGCCCGAGGGATTCGTCCGGATTTGGACGACGGGGTGTCCTTTGCGTTTAGGCTCGGAAGCCATCTTGACTTCCGAGTCGACCCGTGTGAGAACCGTATTTTAAAATACGGCAAGAGGTCCTGAACGGTAGTAGTAGTAGGCCGTTGCTCCAGGTCCCGCCATCGGAAAAGGGGGGGGGGGGGGGGTCGTAGAAACACTACACGGCACTACTTTAACGATCGCGAAGATCGGTGTGTCTCACACGGACGCCTATATATTTCTGCCCCAAAATGCTTCAATTAGAAGATGGCAGCGCCCATGGCAAAGAATTTCGGCCATCTCTAAAATAGACATGCAAAGCCGGATAGCCATACTCTACGCCCTTCAGCAATGCTGAGTTGTAAAAGTTTGGTAGCGGAGTAACCCTCTCAGTCGTGTGGGGCCTTCTGATATATACATAAAACATGAAATTTCTGCCAACATTTGGCTCATACAAATAATGAAAATGCTAGGATGTAACCGACAGGTTACATCTTCTGTAAGTTGTTCTAGGGGATTCTCAGGACGTTCCTTCAGGTATTTCTGCAGAGATTATTTAGAATACACTCAGCCTTGCTTCAGGGATTCTTTCAGAATTATTTCCTATAATGCTTCAGGGATTTCTCCAAATATTATCTCAGCAATTTCGGCAGCAACTACTCCAGAACCTATTCGTTGGCATTTATCAAGGAATTTTTCAAAATACTATTTTATGGATATCTGTATAGAGTTCTCCAGTTCTACCAGGTATACAATTTCCCAAAAAACAATTGTTTTCTTTATCAGAAATTTGGTCAGTGATTCTTTAATAAAATATTCCAGGATTTTTCTTGTTTCTACAGGATTACCATTAAAAATTTCAACAGTACCTCGAAGATTTTTGTGTACCAAAGCCTTCGAAAGTGGTATACATTCTTCTAAGAATGCCTAGGAATTCTAAGGATTATTTCGGAAAATCCTCCAGGGATCCTTCACAAATTTAACAAGGGATTTTCTTCAAAAATATCACCAGGATCTTTGTCTGTAGTTTCTACAGCAGCCATTTTTAAGAGATTCCCTTAGAAAATTCTTCTACAGACTTCTTCAGGAATCGGGGTAAAAGTTTCCCAAGCAATTTTTCCTTGGAATTATTGCGCTTAGCAAGAAAAAGTTTAGTTTCACACTTTTACCGATCTGTCAGTCAGTTGTGCGCAAGGGTGAATCTCATATCATGGGCAGTATCCATATTTGCATTACTTAAAACATACCCAACCGGTATCGACCGCGTGCGACCAGTACAAGACTGAATTTGGACTGAATGCAACAAATAATGGCACAACCAATCGAATCAGCAACAATTCCGGAAAATATTGTTTTATTTCCGTTACATTAAAACAATCTCGAAAGGGACCATAATAAGATATCTTACCTTTCCACGCAAATTTATCAACAACAACAATCAGCCGGTGGGCGAGCGTCGATGTTTGTTTTGGTCGCAGATAATGGAAACGAGCTGCGTGTAGTTTTGGCGCGCAACGACGTCGTCTACTTTCTTGCTCCTGATTGGCTGCGCGCAACTGGAGTGGAGCTGCGCGTAACTGCCCGGCGCGCAAATTGCACAACGAAAGAAAAACTATACAAAATATTCGCAATACTTCTAGAATTCCTGCAGAAGCTTCTCATTATTATTTTTTTTATTTGACGAGGCATAATTTAAGGAGGTATCTCAAGGAATTTCTTCATCAAGGATCTCCTCTGAAGATAACGTCAGAAATTGTTCAGGAAGTTTGTTCCGGGAATCCCACTAGAAAATTTTCAAAAATTTCTTGTGTGAATCTCCAGTAATAGGAATTTTTCAAGAGACTCCTACAGATAATCCTCCAGCGATTTCTTTAGAAATTCCATAAGGAATTCTGTCAATATTTTTCTTCTTTTTGGGTTGTGGGGCGAAGCTCTTCGAAATTGGAGACAAATTTCAACTTTTTTCAGCCTAATGCACTACAATTTACGTAAACGGGGTGGACTGCGTTGGTTTTATTTGAATTTTCTTGATTTTAAGAGCCCTCGCCAACCCAACTATGTCACAAATTGGTGAACACGCCAGGAGATATTTCTGAAAGAACCACTGAAGCAATTTCTGAAAAGAAATCTTCTAGGAATTTCTACAGAAAGTTTTCGAAGAATTATTTGAATCCTTGGAAGAATTTCCGAAAGAATCTCCGTAGGATTAGAATTTCCAAAAAATTCCATGGAAGTACACTTGAAAAAATCACTTGCTGAAATATCTGAACAAAATCCTACAATTCTGCATACGTATCTGGAGATATTCCAGGCAGAAATTTCTGAAACATGAACGAGTATCAGAAGAAATTTCCAGTAGAGTTCATGTAAAAGTCTGAGAAGTATCCTAGTATGAAACTTGTATGAAGTCCCTGGGAAATTCTTGAAGGAATCCCAGGAGGAATATCTGAAAAACTTCCTGAACAAAAATTTAGAGCAACTCCTCGGTGGGATTCCTAAAAAAGTTCATTCAGATTTTTTTAGCAAAATTCTTTTGGTTAAATTCCTGGGGGATTTTCTGAAAACATTCCTGGAGCTTTCTGTGGACATATTTCAGAAGGAATTCTTGGAGACACGTCAATATGAGCTTTTGTAAAGTTCCCTAGGAAATAAACTCTTGAAATATCCCTCAAATTGGCTCTAAGGATAACTCTAAGATTTTTTTCTGAAGGAATATCTGTATGAAATCCTACTGGAAGCTCTAGAAGAATTCCTGCATGAATCACCGGAAGAAATAATGTCACAATCTCTGCAGGATTTTTCGGATGAATCGATTTGTATAGTGAGTGAATTGTTAAGTGTGGTATGTAAGCTGTTAGTGGCAAAGTTGGTGAATAAATGAGTTCAAGGAAAAGTGAATATGAATTGTGAATACGTTGTTGAGTAAGTGAGTTGGTGAGTGAGGTTTGAAATGAATGTGTTAGTGAGTTGGTGAGTATTCTGATTCATCAGTGAATTCGATTACAAGTGGCTGGATGTGTGAATGAATTAATTTTGAAAACCTGAGCTTGTGTGAGAGCAGCTGGCGAGAAAATTTGTTGGTAAGTGTAGGGATTAAAAAGTGAGTGACTTGGCAAATAAGTAAGTGTGCGGCATATATTCCAATTCATATGTAAGAGAAGTTAGCTTCCAACATTCCTAATGAAATCAGCTCTTCACAACGAAACGAATCAATGCGTTTCACAACTTGGTAAAATTTCTGAGACAACAACAGCAAATAATCAAACGGGAAGCATGCTTCACGTAGTGGTGCAGCATGAAAATTCAATTTACTGAAAATTATTGACATTTGACAGTTTGGGTCCCATGTGTTTGAACTAATGAAATGATGTCTCCATACACTCACTGACTCACTAATGAGCTTACTCACTAACTCACGCGCTCATTCGTACACTTACTTTCCAACTCATTTACTTATTAATTTTTTAACTCACTACATCACTCACGAACTCACTCATTCAATCATTTATTCACACATTCATTCACTAACAGGTTCACTCGGTCACTTCTTCACTAACTATTCTTCTTCTTCAACTTTTTTTCTCATTCTTCTTTTTTTTCTACTTCTTCTTCTTTATGGCTCTACGTTCTCACTGGAACTTGGCCTGTCTCACTTCACCATAGTGTTCTTTGACTACTACCACAATTATAAATTGAAGGGGCAGGCAATTGCATGAATTTGTATATTGTGAGGCAAGTACAATGGTACACTATGCCCAAGAAACGGGAATCGAACCTGCCATCTTCAGATCGGCGATTCAAAACCTTATCCGCAAGGCTAACTGGAATCTTCACTAACTCACAAACTCACTTACTCACTTACCTGTTCATCTGCTCACTCACTTATCAACTCAGTTACTGATCAATATTTCATTTTTACTACATCACCCACTTACTCATTACATACATCACTCATCAACTCACTACTTCACTCACTAACTCATTACACCACTTACTTACTAATTCACACACTTGACAACTCACTCACTCATAAAATTATGTACATCATTAACTAACTCACTTACTTACTCATTCTTTACCCACATATTCACTCACCAACAGACTCACTCATTCACTAATTCACTGGCTTACTAACTATCACTAACGGACTCGCTTACTCACTTGTCAGCTCACCAAATCACTCACTGGACACAAACAGTGAAGTACTAGATTTGCAGTAATGAGCTGAATTTTTGCATAGTACGATGATGAATTCTCCGTTTCAGCAATGAAATAGTACAAAAAGCGTGCACACTCAATCCTGAATTGCCTGTTCAGCACTTTTTGACAAAAATAGAACAGCAGAAGTATTTCGGTAGCTTCGGTAATCGATTTTTCTGAAGCTCAGTACACCAACTGTCAAAACCTGGTACAAAAGGTAAACAATGCAGTAAAGCTGCACAGATCGAAAAAAGAATGTAAAATTCAGTGACATATGATGCACATGATTGGAGCGTGGGATATCACAGAAGTTTACATGACATATCATGTAAAAGTCATAAAATATCATGTAAACTTCCATTATATGTCATGTAATTCAGCATGAGTCTGTGTGTTTACATGACATATAACACAAATTTACATGATATATCATGTAAACCATCATAACAAAAAGTTTACATGACAAAACTGAAGTTTACATGACGTGTAAATCTCATTATTTTTTTCTGTGTGTATACAGCTGTTCTATTTTCGTCAAAAATTAGCCGAACACGGTATTCCAAATTAAGTGTGTGGGTATAATGATTTTTTGTCTAATTTGATGCTCAATAATCAGATAATCATGGCTTACGCAGATATCACTAGTTTACAAAATAAAACAAAAGTCGTGAACTTCTGTCAACGACCAAAATTTTTGAAGCACAATTTAGCACTGATTTCGAAATCGTGCTTCAAAAAATTTTAAGTAGAGCAGTTTTTGAGTTTTAGCTTAATATCGAGTTTTACAACTTTTAAAAATATAGAATTTACTAAAATTCGAATATCTTGCGTTTTGTTCAACCAATTTTAAATCTTTTTCCATAAATTAAAAGCGATCATCTGAATGCAGGTTTGCCGTCATATTGATGAAATTCAAGATATTGGCGAGTTTTAAGGACGACCTCCTTAAATTTTAGCCAAATTTCCAAAAAATATGAAGAAATGTATTTTTTTCAATAAGAAAAAAAACAATCTAAAATTTTTTCTCATCGTTTATTTGACATATCATATGTAGGCAAGTTGCAGTAAAAAATTCAGCTCAATCGGAGCATTGATAACGGAGAATGAGATGTGTGAAGTGAGTGACTTTGCTTAAAAATAGAAAAAAAAAATCGATTTCAAATCATCAACCTTGTATGGAAAGTCGAAAAAAATTTCGCTCTACTGTAATTTTTTTCCTTCACGTTTTCGGACTCAGGGCATGATTCTACACCAAAAATGATCATCAGCTTACCGAGTTCAAAAATGCTGTAAACTAGTGTATTTAGCCTGTTTAGTAAATCTTCTAACTATATTTGTATGAACTTTTATTCCAAATACAGTAAGCATGAAATTTTTCACAATACAAAGATAATTCGAATTCAATTTGTTGAAAGAAAACAAAAACGTTTTGAAATTTTAATTGCGTATTCTTAGTTTCAACTTTCATAACATGAGATAATTATGCGTAGAACGGCAGCATAGTTGTCTCATGTTCTATAGGAATTCCCTTTAACATGGGACAACTATGCTGGACACAGTAGAGAATATACCAAAAAAATGTATCAATTTCAGTCAATTCTTGATCAACATTTTCCCACTATTCACCAAACGGGGTTTCATGATGATACGCGCTGCTCTCCTACGTTTCCCGATGAATCGCGATGGCAGTGCAGCAGTGGAGTCAAAGTTTTTCCGTTAGATTTTTTCTCCAAACGTTCCTTCAAAGTTTGTTCATTAAACTTCTCCCGCGTGTGCTTGCTATCAAAATTGGAGCAATTTCAGTGCATTTAATGGCTCAGTGCAGCGGCGCGGTGCATTGCCTTTCAACACTGCACAGTGCACATGCGAGTCTCAAAGGGGAACAGTTTTGTAACGCAATCCGCTGACAAAGTGCAACTACTCGCATCAACAACACCGCACCGTCGTCGTCATCGGCGTGAATTCCGCGGAAAACTTTCGAACCCAACTGCCATAAAGATACGACTCTCGATAATTGCAGCTTGGGTGGTACATTCAGTGCGTATAACTTCTCCGTACGCGTTGAGGTACACGGTTTCGATCAAACTTTGTAAGTGACTTTTGCTTTCCCAGGAGCATACCAATTTTTAAAGCTGATTCAAATTGACCATGGAATGGACAAAAATCCTTTGTTGAGAACTACAACATTATTTTTTGCTTCTAATACTTGTCAGTTTGCACTCATGGAATGGGCATCGTTCGTCGTTTATCCTAAAAATTGATTAGACACATATTTGCTCGCGTCGCGGAATTGCCAGTCGATAGAACACCCTCCGATCTATAGTTTGAGGATGAGGTGCACCTGAAACGAAAGCAGTGACCAAGCCAGACCGCATTCCACGCTGTCTTTTGTATAGCGTCTGTTCTGCCGTTCTACGCCCGATTGTCCCATGTTCTATGGGAATCCCATATAACATGAGACAAATATGCGTAGAACGACAGTGTTCCTCCGGTCACAATGCGGTGGCAGACAGTGTGCAAAAATCCAATAAAGTGGGCGTCATTGCTCGGTTCGGTTGCCAATATCGTTCGTTCCTGTCTATGGCACCGGATCGCGGGATGATGATGACAATCACCAACGGGCATTTGCACCGGCAGCTGCGACGACGATGAGCGACCAGCCAGCCAGATAGATGTTTGTTTACCTAAGCTGGTTCGGAACGGCAGCATGCAGTCGTTGTCGTTGCCACGTCGTTCGAAATAGAATCGATGGGATCGGGGATCCGGGAACGGTATCTGAGGTAGCCCTAGAAATTCCGATCATGAAAAGTTATGTGTTTTGATTGCCCAACCTGTAAAAAGTGCGCTCTTTTGTGGCCATTCCGCTCATTACATTTTCTTTCATTTAGTAGGGATCTGAGCCACTTCGACAGTGGCTTCTATTGGGGCACTTTTCCTCTATAAATTTTGAACAAATTGACACAGTTTTTGGAACGCGGTAAGATATTATATCATCTAACTGCGTTCATTCATTCAAAATTTACTGAGTTATAGCGGAAAAGTGCCCAAAATAGAAGCCACTGCCCAAATTTTCCGAAACCCTATAACATCAAATTCAAGATAAAACTGAATCATCAATATAGTGCCATAGTACACTGTTCGTGGCTGTCCAACCTCGATCACGCTCGCCAGATCTCTTTCAACTTGATCCACCCACACTGCAGGTCTCTTGCGAACACTTGTTTTTAGGGTTGTTGTCCGGAATTCTAACAACCTGCCTTGCCTAACGTATCTTACCAGCTTTTGCCACCTTCCGGATGCTATATTCGCCGTAGAGTGCTGCGAGCCCGTAGTTCGTCCGTCGCCGACACACACCGTTCTTTTGCACACCGTCAAAGATGGCCCTTAGCACCCGAGGCTCGGTCACTAGCGTGTCCTTCTTTAGCATAATTCAGGTTTCGTACCCATAGAGAACCATGAGTCTTCCCAGTGGTTCTCTATTCATATGATGCGGGGTGAAACTTTTTAGACCGCAGGTTCATGGCTGACGTCGTTGTCTACCTTTAATAAGAATCTAGGGAAGTCGAAGTTCTCCACCATCTCGAAAGTGTCCCTGTCTTTCGTAACACTGCTTCCCAGGTTTGCCTTGTCGTTCGCAGTTCGTCCAGCCTGCATGTACTTCGTTTTCGTAGCGTTCATCATCAGTTCGACCTTTGTTGCTTCACGTTTCAGCCGGATGTACAGTTCTGCTACGGCTCCAAATGTTCTGTTCTAGCAATTATGTCCATGTCATCCGCAAAACAGACATATGTGCCGGATTTCGTAAAAATTGTGCTCCGGTTGTTGAGACCGGTTCATCGCTTAATACCTTCCAAGGTTATATTGAACAACAGGCATGAGAGTCCATTACCTTGCCGTAGTCCCCGGTGGGATTCGAATGAACTATATAATACACCCGAAGCCCTTACGCAGTTCTGCACACCGTCCATCGTGCGTTGGGACCTGGTGTTCACGACACTTTTGGAGGGTTTGCCGTACGGTGAAGATCTGGTCCGTTGTCGACCGGCCACCGACGAAGCCGGCTTGATAACTTTGCACGAACTTATTCGTTTTAGATAACATTCGACGGAAGATGATCTGGGATAGCACTTTGTAGGCAGTATTCAAAATGGTGATCGCTCTGACGTTCCAAATGGTCGCCTTTCTTGTGAATGGGACAGATTACCCCTTCCTTCCACTCCTCTGGTAACTGTTTGGTTGCCCAGATCCTGACTATCAACCGGTGCAGACAGGTGGCCAACTTTTCTAGGCTCATCTTGATGAGTTCAGCTGTAATACCATCCTTTACAGCTGCTTTGTTTTTTTTTGGAGCTGGTGAACGGCATCCTTAACTTCTCTCAGCGTGGGAGTAGTCTCATTCGCATCCTCTGCTCATTTTCATTGACGTAGTCGTTCCTTCTGCAGTCGTGGTCTCCTGTGCCTACGATTTCCACGCCATTTAGGTGTTCATCGAAGTGCTGCGTCTACCTTTCGATCAGTCCACGTACGTCCGTCAAGAGGTCCCCGTCCTAAACACTGCATATTTCGGCTCGTGGCACGGAGCAGTTGCGGGATGCGTTGAGCTTCTGGTAGAACTTTTGTATTTCATGGGGACGGCACGGTAATTCCATTTCTTTAACTGTACTCCAGCAGTCCTCTAGAGGAGCCACATCGAGCTCACCCTTGCCTAGCAACGCTGCCTTGAGATTTTGCGCGATTGCTGAGGCGACATGCGGATACAAGTCACTTTAGGTTGTACCGTGGCACTCGCCGGTACCGTACATTGTTGATATGAAGTTTTAGGCGCAGTTTAGTCATCACAAGGTAGTGGTCCATGATAGGTCCTGACTTCGACAATGTCGAAGAAATGCTGCAGTGGCCGGCTTAGAATAGCCTTACAGATGTTTTGTTCCGGTGGTATGAGTCCACCAAACGAGGTAACCCCACTTCAGAGTGTCCAGCGACCTTTGCCAAGAAATGAGTGTTCGAGAGGGATAAAAAGATGCTGCGCATGCCAGCGTGGGAAACCTCATTTCATCCCCGGCTAGTGTGTATGGAGAGATAATAGATGGATCGTGGTTGACGGGTGATCAACAAAAACAAACAAAAACAAATTTTCGTCCTCAAAGCCTAACATCAGCAAGACCTTCACACGGGCCTTGATGAGACTTCGGAAGTCAATGACGGCAGCGAAGCAAGACCATGAGAATCTCATGGATACTGTGGCAGTATCAGAACCCGTGAATTCGAATGTTCAAAAGTCTACCCAGTCTACCCAGTCTACCCAGCCGCAGCTACCAGGCGGCTATTAATTCCAGTAATGCCGGCAAGTCGGTCCCTAGCCAGGCGTCCCGGAAAGATGGCAATGGTGGGCCTGGTGTCAAGCACGACAAGGGTGACATCAAAACTGAAGACTGAAGAGTCAAAGTTCTCGGAAGTCTTGAAGTCGATGAGGAGCGACGCCAAGCTCGTGGATCTGGAAGCCGATGCGACGCGAAGTGAGTGCACAGTATTAGACGTACTCGTACAGGTGAAATGATAATGGAGCTCAAGCGTGATAATATGTTTGGCGAGGGTGTCAGATTGAGGGCTCTGTAAATGAAGAACCTAGACGAGATCATTGATGGTACAACTACCTGTGGTGGGCGCTAACAAGTCCATTAAACTAGAGAACGCGGTGGTCGACCAAGCAGTTTACGCAGATGCTGGACTGTATGACGACAAAGCGAAGGCCAGTGGTAATAGCAGGTAACTTCAATGCCAGGGCCGTGGAATGCCGTGGAAGCCGTTTACGGACCAGCGGAGTCAGATCCTGCTAGAGACAATGGCCGAGCTAGATGTCAATCTGGCTAATGTCGGTACCAAGAGTACTTTTAGTCGGAACGAAATGGAGTCGATTATTGACGTAACTTTTTGTAGTCTTGGCCTAACAGGTAGATCAAACTAGACACAACAAAATCGACTGCAACAACAGCAGGCAGTGGGTAGAGTAAGATGTGACTAGGCCAAGCCCTCTTAAATGGAAGACGTCATACTTCAACGACGAGGTATTTAAGGAGGAGCTCTGTCGTGAGCGAACCTACTCGGATAAAGCGGTGCTCTCGCGTCCGTGCGATGCAACCATGCTTAGGCAAGGCCATAGGACCTTAGGCCATCTCCGAAAGGTGTACTTAATGGCGATGTCTGGAGTATTATTTTGAACTCCCACAGCAGCGCTTGCAGTACTCTTTGGCATTACTCCACAACATATTTATCTAAAACAAGAAGAACTTTCTTGTGCGCTTACCATCTATGGACATTTGGCTTACTATAGAAAATGGCAGCTATACTATCGCTCAATTTAAAAAAAAAAATAGAAATTAGCAATAAACTTGATCAAAATCGCCTAACACTTTGTATGGGCGAAGCAATAAAAATTCAAACTTTTGCTGATTTACTGGAAGACCTATGTATATTTTTTAAAAGTTTTTGGGGCAGTTGACAAAAAGAAGGAACATCTTTCTGTTATCAAAGGTTTCGATCGTTTGGAACACCTCATTGTTTCCACTTTTCGTGAATTGGATCAAAGTTGTCCTAGCTCCAGGTCTTACAGATAATTGTAATTCCCCTTATAGGGCATTTCCTCCGATATTACTCTCTCCGAAAGTGTGGCATCTGATTATCTGGAGAAAAGTATTTGAAAGGGCATCGTATGTCTGGTATTTCAATAACTAAAATAAAGCAACACATTCTATACAGTTTATTATGAGCATCTCCAATATGACATTTCCATAGACAAATAGACGACCAATGAATCACATACACCAGACATATAAATGACATATATAATGCAAATCTTATTATCATAGTATGTAACATAAATGGTTCCCTTCTCAAGGTGGGGGTGCTGGTGTCTACTTTCGTGAGATAAGGCTACATCAGTCTCACTCATTGAGTATACAGCACCGTTTTAAGGCCGTCATCTTTGCTTTTATGTGCGGAGTGCAATCAGCACTCCGGCAACACGTAATGGGAAAAGTAATATACTTCTGTAGAGAGAGCCAAGTAGCTATTGAATCATTTGCTAGGTCCAAATCAAGGTCGGAGTTGGTCACCTATTGCTTGTCGATCTTAATTCGAGTATTTGAATTCAGCAAACGCTGTTCATTTTGTATGGGCCTGGCCATTGTTCCAGCTATTCCGGTATCAAAGTGTTGGTTGGACAGCTTCAGGGCTGACAAAGTATGGTAATTCGCTAATTGTTGAACGATTAGCACTGGTATTTTTGTTTTCCTTTGTTTTTCCGTGCATAATTCCATTGTAGTTGTAAACCATCCCGAGAGCGTCTAGATCCACTCATTTCTTATAGTACCCATTGAATTTAAATTCCTTTAAATTGTATTTTCCATGATAAAATAGAACATTTGTATGGGTGGTAGTCTGTAACCCAAATGTTGAACGCTTCATTCAGTTAGCTCATCCTAATGATGGACGATTCTCGCTTATTGTTGAACGGTTCACGCTTCGTTCGTGATTGATGACGTATGTCGGGTTACATAAACCTATCATTGACCTGTTTTGCCACCAAATCCCACAGCTATCCGATGTAGGTCCAACAGTGGCCTAACATTCGATAACACTTGATCCGGCCCTAACATTCGATAACACTTGATCCGGCTTTGACCCAACATCCGATACCCAAGTAACACACATGTTATATAAAAGTTACGACAGCGCAAGTTTTGGTTGTATAGAAGTTTATTTTACGTTATTTCAACACAATGTTAGAATTACGTAAAATAAACTTCAATACAACCAAAACTTGCGCTGTCGTAACTCTATTATAACATGTGTGTTGCTTGGGTAATTTATCGTTCTGGCGGATTTTTTCAGTTTTTTTTTGTGTTTTGTGCCCAGCTAGTCGTTTGAGTAACAATTCATTCAAATGAAACAGAATCGCTTTTCATTTGAAGAGAGTTTTGGTGGACTCAAATCGTTTTAAGCGTGACTAGAAGCGGAAATGACTGAATATATTTGGCTAGAAGCAAAAATGTCTGAAGAAAAGAACGTCTTTGAAAGCCCCTGGAACCCGCCTAGAAACCCATGAAACCCTCTTAACTCCATGGAATTCCCCTGGAATTCCTGAACCAACATTATATCTGCAATATCGTGGCAAACATGTTTACGCATTTACATCATACGTTGCCATTGATCGAGAATTATTTAAGGTGAAATTATAATAACATTCTCAGAAACTGTTCAACATTTGAATAGTGTATTCCTTTTCCTCTTCTTCAAGTAGATGATGAGCAGGCTTGTGTTTATGGCGATGGCACACATTTCCTAAATGATGTTAGAACGTATTGGGGAAGGCCAAAATGTTTGGGACAGGCAACTTTTTTTCTCCAACAAAAAAATTCAATATGCTGTAACTTTTCATAGAGTGCATCAAAAAATCTCTAATTTTGACCGTTTGTCAGCCTATTATGTGTGCATCATTGGTACAAATTTGGGCTCGATTGGTTTATTTTTCGCGAAGTTAGAACCGTTCGCGTAAAACACTATTTTTTAGACAACTATTTTTTGAGCTGTCATATCTCGGAAACCAGTGAACCGAATTGAATGAATTTTTTAACGTTTATCAACAATATAATGATACTTAATACGACGTTATAAAATGTAATATTTTCTCACGGCGAATTAAGTTATAACGGGCTGAAATTTTTACCCATATAGAGGAAAATAAGTAAAATTTACAATACCACACAAAAATTATTAAATTTGTTCTTCCTTCAATCTAAATAGGCTCTAATATAGCTGATTAGAGATAATTTGAGAACAGAAGTGGATAATCTTTGGATATCAACACTAAAATTTATTGACATTGATGTGAAAAATTTACATTTTTTCGAGAAAAGTCCAAAAAGTGTCAATCCATGATAACTTTTTTCAACGTTTGAAAAGTACCTATGTTTTAATAGTTTATGATGCATTTACATATTGTTAGTGTACGTTCAAAATTTCATTAAATTCGGTTTACTGGAAAAATGAGTTGTCTAAAAAAAGGTGTTTTACCCGAACGGTTCTAACTTTGCGAAATATTAATCAATCGAGCCCAAATTTGTACCAATGATGCACATATAATAGGTTGACAAATAGTCAAAATTTGAGATTTTTTGATGCGCTCTATGAAAAGTTATAGCATGTTGAACTTTTTTGTGAGAGAAAAAAAAGTTGCCTATCCCAAACATTTTGGCCATCCCCTGTACCTCTGGAGCCGACTTACTGATACCTGATACCATTTAGACTTAGACGATCGTTCCGATAAACAAAATTGTTAGGATTTCATTTGAAGGAAGTACTCTTCTTGGCGTAACGTCCCAACTGAGATAAAGCCTATTTCACTGCTTAGTGCTCTACGAGAACTCCCACAGTTATTAACAGAGAGCTTCCTCTACAAATGACTGTTTTGCATGTGTAATACATACATTATGTACATTGGCGTAGCTAACTTTTTCTTTTTTCTCACTCACTCTCCTAAACAAACACAAGATAGAGCAGGATGAAAGAGGGGGCACAGTCCCCCTCATGTATCCCGCTCTTTCTCGTGTTTGTTTAGGAGAGTGAGTGAGAAAAAAGAAAAAGCTAGCTACGCCAATGATTATGTATGTAGTATGACAGGCCCAGGCACAAGAAGGAAGTCGAAAACGACGACATGGCCCTCGTATGTGGGCACTGATGTCCACAAAGCGAAATATTGCCGATTAACTGCGAACAGAAAAAAAAAGACTAAGCGTCGTCTCTACACCTCAGATCATCATGACCTGCCCTTTCGCTACGCTACGCCAATATTGATTACATCGGTCATAACTTGGAAAGCTGCAATTGTAGTGTTCCATCAATAAAATAGAAACAAAAAACAGCACAGCAGCCCCAGTCATAGGCGCCAACTTGTGACGTAGTTGGGGGGGCGAAGCTCTCCAAAATTGGACAATGCAGAACTTTTTTCACCTCAATGTACTAGTTTTCACGTGAATATGCCTGAATAAGATGAACTGCGTCGATATTTGCCGGATTTCATTGTTTTTGGGAGGCCTTGCCCCCCCAACTACGTCACAAGTTGGCGCGTATGGCCCCAGTATATCACCCAGCAGTGTAGCGCGTTGTATCCACTAGTTTTGCAAGATAATTACGTCCACTCGAATCGAAACTGTCCGTCATCGATGGCGGCCAGCAAATAGTATTGACACCCCGCACATCATCGCCGTCACCATCGTCATCGAAATTGATCGTTACGCAAGGTTACTTAAAAGATGCATCCGTCGTTGATTTTTTGTGCCAAACCGTCGTCGTCGTCGCCGTCGTCACCTTTTACGACGAAGTCCAACAACGGAGCACATCAGAGCGAACTGGCTAACCTAGCTTAGTTGCCGTCGTCCGTCGATCGGGTTTGGGAGCCCGGGTCGAACCGCGCAAGAGGAGAAAATTGCCCCATCCGGTGTGGCGCGTCGCCGATGAGCGGAAAAGAGGCACGCGCGATACGCGGGCGCACTTATCAACACCTCGTGATGAAGCGCCGCCGCGTTGCTACTGCTGTGCAGGTTGCTTAGCCGAAGACTATTTTGGTGCAACAGCTGAATGGTCCACTCAGTATCTCCATTATCAGCGAAACCGCAGCGTCTGATGATGAGTAGGCTGTGGCATTGGCACTGCAGTCTGCAGTAGAGCACGAGACAAACATTTTTTATTCGGTTTTCACAGATTGCTAGGTTGCTGTGATTTATGCTCGACACAATTTGTGGTCGTAAATTTGGTGAGTTTTGATAATGGACGCGTAATCGGACGAAGTGAAGCTGCAAATGTGATTGCCTGGATGCCTCGAAGAGTAAAAAATATGAATATCCTTGTTAATTTGATTATAATTTACATTTCGCTTTATTTTATTTTTATTCATTTGGGTTATAACTTATGAAACCGTCGAATTTCGACGATAAATACATTTAGGAGAGTAACTATTAGAAAATGCTACCTACCTGTCTGTCTGTCTGTCTGTCTGTCTGTCTGTCTGTCTGTCTGTCTGTCTGTCTGTCTGTCTGTCTGTCTGTCTGTCTGTCTGTCTGTCTGTCTGTCTGTCTGTCTGTCTGTCTGTCTGTCTGTCTGTCTGTCTGTCTGTCTGTCTGTCTGTCTGTCTGTCTGTCTGTCTGTCTGTCTGTCTGTCTGTCTGTCTGTCTGTCTGTCTGTCTGTCTGTCTGTCTGTCTGTCTGTCTGTCTGTCTGTCTGTCTGTCTGTCTGTCTGTCTGTCTGTCTGTCTGTCTGTCTGTCTGTCTGTCTGTCTGTCTGTCTGTCTGTCTGTCTGTCTGTCTGTCTGTCTGTCTGTCTGTCTGTCTGTCTGTCTGTCTGTCTGTCTGTCTGTCTGTCTGTCTGTCTGTCTGTCTGTCTGTCTGTCTGTCTGTCTGTCTGTCTGTCTGTCTGTCTGTCTGTCTGTCTGTCTGTCTGTCTGTCTGTCTGTCTGTCTGTCTGTCTGTCTGTCTGTCTGTCTGTCTGTCTGTCTGTCTGTCTGTCTGTCTGTCTGTCTGTCTGTCTGTCTGTCTGTCTGTCTGTCTGTCTGTCTGTCTGTCTGTCTGTCTGTCTGTCTGTCTGTCTGTCTGTCTGTCTGTCTGTCTGTCTGTCTGTCTGTCTGTCTGTCTGTCTGTCTGTCTGTCTGTCTGTCTGTCTGTCTGTCTGTCTGTCTGTCTGTCTGTCTGTCTGTCTGTCTGTCTGTCTGTCTGTCTGTCTGTCTGTCTGTCTGTCTGTCTGTCTGTCTGTCTGTCTGTCTGTCTGTCTGTCTGTCTGTCTGTCTGTCTGTCTGTCTGTCTGTCTGTCTGTCTGTCTGTCTGTCTGTCTGTCTGTCTGTCTGTCTGTCTGTCTGTCTGTCTGTCTGTCTGTCTGTCTGTCTGTCTGTCTGTCTGTCTGTCTGTCTGTCTGTCTGTCTGTCTGTCTGTCTGTCTGTCTGTCTGTCTGTCTGTCTGTCTGTCTGTCTGTCTGTCTGTCTGTCTGTCTGTCTGTCTGTCTGTCTGTCTGTCTGTCTGTCTGTCTGTCTGTCTGTCTGTCTGTCTGTCTGTCTGTCTGTCTGTCTGTCTGTCTGTCTGTCTGTCTGTCTGTCTGTCTGTCTGTCTGTCTGTCTGTCTGTCTGTCTGTCTGTCTGTCTGTCTGTCTGTCTGTCTGTCTGTCTGTCTGTCTGTCTGTCTGTCTGTCTGTCTGTCTGTCTGTCTGTCTGTCTGTCTGTCTGTCTGTCTGTCTGTCTGTCTGTCTGTCTGTCTGTCTGTCTGTCTGTCTGTCTGTCTGTCTGTCTGTCTGTCTGTCTGTCTGTCTGTCTGTCTGTCTGTCTGTCTGTCTGTCTGTCTGTCTGTCTGTCTGTCTGTCTGTCTGTCTGTCTGTCTGTCTGTCTGTCTGTCTGTCTGTCTGTCTGTCTGTCTGTCTGTCTGTCTGTCTGTCTGTCTGTCTGTCTGTCTGTCTGTCTGTCTGTCTGTCTGTCTGTCTGTCTGTCTGTCTGTCTGTCTGTCTGTCTGTCTGTCTGTCTGTCTGTCTGTCTGTCTGTCTGTCTGTCTGTCTGTCTGTCTGTCTGTCTGTCTGTCTGTCTGTCTGTCTGTCTGTCTGTCTGTCTGTCTGTCTGTCTGTCTGTCTGTCTGTCTGTCTGTCTGTCTGTCTGTCTGTCTGTCTGTCTGTCTGTCTGTCTGTCTGTCTGTCTGTCTGTCTGTCTGTCTGTCTGTCTGTCTGTCTGTCTGTCTGTCTGTCTGTCTGTCTGTCTGTCTGTCTGTCTGTCTGTCTGTCTGTCTGTCTGTCTGTCTGTCTGTCTGTCTGTCTGTCTGTCTGTCTGTCTGTCTGTCTGTCTGTCTGTCTGTCTGTCTGTCTGTCTGTCTGTCTGTCTGTCTGTCTGTCTGTCTGTCTGTCTGTCTGTCTGTCTGTCTGTCTGTCTGTCTGTCTGTCTGTCTGTCTGTCTGTCTGTCTGTCTGTCTGTCTGTCTGTCTGTCTGTCTGTCTGTCTGTCTGTCTGTCTGTCTGTCTGTCTGTCTGTCTGTCTGTCTGTCTGTCTGTCTGTCTGTCTGTCTGTCTGTCTGTCTGTCTGTCTGTCTGTCTGTCTGTCTGTCTGTCTGTCTGTCTGTCTGTCTGTCTGTCTGTCTGTCTGTCTGTCTGTCTGTCTGTCTGTCTGTCTGTCTGTCTGTCTGTCTGTCTGTCTGTCTGTCTGTCTGTCTGTCTGTCTGTCTGTCTGTCTGTCTGTCTGTCTGTCTGTCTGTCTGTCTGTCTGTCTGTCTGTCTGTCTGTCTGTCTGTCTGTCTGTCTGTCTGTCTGTCTGTCTGTCTGTCTGTCTGTCTGTCTGTCTGTCTGTCTGTCTGTCTGTCTGTCTGTCTGTCTGTCTGTCTGTCTGTCTGTCTGTCTGTCTGTCTGTCTGTCTGTCTGTCTGTCTGTCTGTCTGTCTGTCTGTCTGTCTGTCTGTCTGTCTGTCTGTCTGTCTGTCTGTCTGTCTGTCTGTCTGTCTGTCTGTCTGTCTGTCTGTCTGTCTGTCTGTCTGTCTGTCTGTCTGTCTGTCTGTCTGTCTGTCTGTCTGTCTGTCTGTCTGTCTGTCTGTCTGTCTGTCTGTCTGTCTGTCTGTCTGTCTGTCTGTCTGTCTGTCTGTCTGTCTGTCTGTCTGTCTGTCTGTCTGTCTGTCTGTCTGTCTGTCTGTCTGTCTGTCTGTCTGTCTGTCTGTCTGTCTGTCTGTCTGTCTGTCTGTCTGTCTGTCTGTCTGTCTGTCTGTCTGTCTGTCTGTCTGTCTGTCTGTCTGTCTGTCTGTCTGTCTGTCTGTCTGTCTGTCTGTCTGTCTGTCTGTCTGTCTGTCTGTCTGTCTGTCTGTCTGTCTGTCTGTCTGTCTGTCTGTCTGTCTGTCTGTCTGTCTTTGTAGCTGTTCCTTGAAATTACAACACATTATCAATAGGAAAATTATTCAACTTTGCTCTGTCAAAGTACAAATTACTATCACCATCCTTATGGGTGATCAATAGC
Organism: Aedes albopictus; assembly: GCF_035046485.1. Taxonomy (NCBI): domain Eukaryota; kingdom Metazoa; phylum Arthropoda; class Insecta; order Diptera; family Culicidae; genus Aedes; species Aedes albopictus. The sequence continues at coordinate 39,049,125 of NC_085138.1, read as the reverse complement.
ATTGCTCAACAATAACACAGTGCGCAGCAATTAGCAAATTACTCTTATTTTCCATTGAAAACCTATTCATCAATGCGGTTGCACCGTACAGCAGCGGCTGGCTATGAATATATCTGGCAAACCGGGCACCGTCACCGACACCTCGCTGTCTCATGTGTGCGCTTGCTGTTCGATAGATAGATATAGTATAACACTCTCTTCTAAGTATGATAAATATCCACCGGAGGTAACCGGACTCACCTTCTCATTCACCACAAAACCACATGTCGCCGACAACGACGACGACGCCTTTGACTACCAGACCAGACTACCATAGGAAAGTAAATGCCAGCAGCAGGCAACAGAACCACTCCATTCCATTCGTTCGGTTCGATGTCGGTGTATGGTGCACATAATTCCAGCGTAAAATATTGTCGCTAGTATATTAATTTTGCCCCGCCTCAGAAAAAAAGAGCACACCATCGACCGCGACGCACGAGACGGGTTTCGCGGTGTCCAACCACCACTGACTGGTTCACTGTTGTCTGTCACACTTGGTCTTTCTTGGAACCAATATACACATATTCTCATTTAAATTTCTTTGCTTTATTTTATCCGCATTTCTTCACCCCACCACACACTGCCTGACTGGCACTTGGCTGGCTATTTAGTTCTGATGTGTGTGACATTTTTCACAATGTGAACGAGCGAGCGAGAGTTCGCCGGCGGAGAGCATGTGACAGTTTTCGTTCTGTGTCGTTGTAGTACACAACTGGCGACATACGCTCGGTTGAGCTGTAAGGGTGGAAAATTGTCACCCCCAATTGCATGCATGCGTACCAATCACTCACCTAAGAATTACGCTACATGGCCATTTCCATGACCTGATTTCAGTATGGCCGCTGGTCAGTTCGTGAAGAGAAGGTCGCTTTACCAGGCGACACAAAGAACGGCGACGGGAGGTGTACGGAGAAAGGCTGTAGTAGTCGTACGACCATACTCTGCGAGCTGAACACCACCGCACCGCAGCGATATACCATGCCGTGAACGACCGAGAGGTGGTGTTTATAATAAACTGGAAGCGAGAAGAGGGATTAATGACACTGTCACGACAAATATTGCGCGCACTCGCATTCCAACGACGGATACCGATCTTACTCACCGCCGGAGCCACAAAGGTAAGGTATGGGAAGCGAAATTGCTATTCTAGGAGGAATGGAGGAGAATATCAATACGTGAATGTGCAGCATCGATGAACAGAAAGTAATTCTTGGAAAATAAAGCAGTGTATATTGAGGACATGGAATAAGGTTCAAATCGATTGGATGAGAGAAAGAGGACTCCAATTAGTGACGTTCACAATGAGAACTCATGCAGTGACGAAATTTGTCTTGTTTTATGGTAAACATATACACTCTCGATCAAAAGTTTTGAGTCACACCCTTATCTATTTCATTCATATGCACTGAAGTTTTTTACGCGGTCCGTTGTAAAAAACCGCGTTATTTCAAAAACCGTCGTAAAAAAACAGCTTTTTTTTTCAGAAACGCGCGTAAAATAGTCAGGTCCACATTCTACCGTGACTTGACCTTTTTTACGACGTTTTGCCTTTCTCTTACACCAAGGCTATATGTTCACTCACCTAAAGGCTATATGTTCACTCCAAAAATGAAATTTTGATAGAGCTCCCGGAGGGGCAAATTTCATATACCAATCGACTCAGCTCGACGAGTTGAGATGATGTCTGTGTGTGTGTATGTGTGTGTGTGTATGTATGTGTGTGTGTATATGTACAAAAAAAGGTCACCTCACTTTTAGATAGTAAACATCAACCGATTTTAACGATCGACGGCTCATTCGACGCGGAATCTGGTCCCATTGTTTCCTATTGAAAATGGTTCGGATCGGTCCAGCCGTTCCGGAGATATGGCCATTTAGGTGTTCCGGAACCGGTACCCCTGTAAGGGGCCAGACATGAAAATGCACCAAACCCATGCATGCGACCCATCAAACCAGGGCATTTACGATTATCTGTTGAACGGTAAGCAGGAAAATAGTCTCAGACCACATCTGAACCGGTAGTGTTCCGGAACCGGTTCTGGGTGTCCCGCCGGAAGTGGCCAAATATCAAATTGAACATAACTCATGCATGCGACACATCAAACAGCGGCTTTTTCGATACTCCGATGAACGATTAGCAGAAAAACAGTATCAGACCACATCTGAACCGGTAGTGTTCCGGAAGCGGTTCCCGATGTCCCATCGGAAGTGGCCAAATATAGAAGAGTACCAAACATATGCATGCGACACATCAAACAGTGACATTTTCGATAACCTGATGATCGATTAGCAGGAAAACAATATCAGACCATATCTGAACCAGTAGTGTTCCGGAACCGGTTCTGGGGGTCCCGACGGATGTGGCCAAATATAAAAGAGTACCCAACCCATGCATGCGATACAACAAATAACGGCTTTTCTGATAACCTGATGACTGGTTATCAAATAAATAGGTTAGGACCACATTAGAGACAGCCGGTTGAATTCCGGAACCAGTTCCGGGTGTCTCACCGGAAATGGCCAAATTTAAAAGTAAACCAAACCCATGCATGCGACACATCAAACAGCAGCATTTCCGATAACCTGATGAACGGTAAGCAGGAAAACAGTATCAGACCATATCTGAACCGGTATTGTTCCGGATGTCCCACCGGAAGTGGCCAAATATAAAAGTGAACCAAACCCACGCATGTAACACATCAAACAGCGGCATTTTGGATAACCTGATGAACGGTTAGCAGGAAAACCGTATCAGGCCATATGTGAACCGGTAGTTGTCCGGGACCGGTTCCGGGGGTCCCGAAGGATGTGGCCAAATATAAAAGAGTACCAAACCCAGGCATGCGATACAACAAATAACAGCTTTTCTGATAACCTGATGCCTGGTTATCAAAGAAATAGGTTAGGACCACATTAGGGACAGCCGGTAGTGCCGTAAGCAGTTCTGGATGTCCCTCCGAAAGCGGCTAAATATAAAACTGAACTGAACCTATGTTTTTTTTTCTACACAGCAAGGCTAGGATTTTTTGATAACCTTATAAACGATAGCAAGTAAACAGGCTCAGACCGGTGAAAAAAATGTTTTACGCATATGGTCAAATCTCAACCGTTACGTAGTAATTGAACATTACATGTTTTTGACTTTGCTTGTCTCAAACTAGCCATAACTTGAAAATCGTCAAACTTATCGCATTTGAAAGATTATCAAATTTGCTACCAAAAAGATTTTGGAATCTATTGGTTTGATTAGATAACTAAAGCAAAAAAGCTCGAAAGTAGTGTTTTGCCTTTCTCGCACACTTAATGTACTATAAAACTATATGTTTACTCAAAAAAACGATTTTTCGAAAAAAGGCTCGGTGGATCAAGTCGCATACACCAATCAACTCAGTTCAACAAATTGAGATTATGTCTGTATGTGTGTATGAATGTGCGCAAAATAAGTTCACTCGCTTTTAAGGCACTTCTCATTGGCCGAGTTTTTGGATTATAGCTTGAATCGAACCGGAATTGTTTGCTATCCTAAATGGTCCAGATCAGCCAAGGCGTTCCGAAGTTATGGCCATTCCAGTGATCCGGACCAGCACCGGTAGAACTGGCCGTATATAAAACTGAACTAGCCCATCATGCGATAAATCAAACTGCGGCAATGTGTGTAACCCTTAGCATGGTTGACGAGTATTGTGCGGAAATCAACACTGGAGACCAGAAGCTCCACGATATCGGCCCAAAATTCAAGATGGCAGCCAAATGTTCAAGGTGGCGGCTCAGAATTCAAGATCGCGACTGTTTACTAGAGATTTAAGCTCTTAAAGCATGCTATATGGGAATATTGAATATGGGGAAGATGTCTGGACTCCTAAAATGGTAACTAGAATATCAAAGATGGCGGTCTGAAATCCAAGATGGTGGCTTCAAATTCAAGATGGCTTCTGTTTAAACAAATTTAAGGTTCTAAAACCATGGAAGATGTCCGGAGTCAAAAAATGTCGACCAGAATGTACAATATCTAAAATCCAGGATGGCGGCTTCAGTTTCAAGATGGCGGCTGTTTGATGAAGATTTAAGCACTAACGGCTGTTTAACGAAGTTTTCGGCTCTAAAACCATGCAATATTCGTATATTTGGTATGGGGAAGACTTCCAGAGTCCAAAATGGCGATCAGGATATCCAAAATGGCGTTCTAAAAATTAAGATGGCGGCTCCGAATTCAATATCGCGGCTGTTTAATGGAGTTTTAGGGCCTGAAACAATGCATTATTGGTATATTTGGTATGGGAATGATGTCTGGATTCCAAAAATAGCGACCAGAACATACAAGATGGCAATATTTAATCCTAAATGGTGGCTTCAAATTCAAGATAGCGTCTTTTTCCTAAGAGTTTGAGGCTCAAACATTGAAAGCCAGATAAACGATATGATTTCTGGTATCATGAAATGGATTTCTGTTAATTGTATGGATGTGCGATATACATAAACATTTCGTTTGAGTTTTATTGAAATGGGGTTTCGAAGGCACGAGAAAGGCGCCATCACCGCTAGGTGGATTAATTAGGGTTTTTTCTTTAAATAACGCGGTTTGACGAAGAGAACAAACCTGCTGATAATATTTGTGACTCTACTTCGAATTCGTGTAGATTTTTTAAATGTTATTTTTTTAACATCTAATCTGCTTAAAGCTGGGAGTTTGTATTATGATGACTTAGATTGCAGGGGTTTTCTGCCGTTTGATACGCGGAATACTTTATATCAATAAATTAAGTGGGGCACTAATCATAGCGCCAAAACATACATACCTCATGACATACTCAGTGTCACATATTTACCTTAATCTCATACTTCCCTTTCTGACTTCATCATCCGACTTATTTTTATAAATATTTCTTAGTCGATGATCACGATGAGCGGAGTATATGGGGTGAATCTCTGGTGATTTTTTTTACAATTTTTACAATTTTTACTATAATTAATTTTTAATGGCTTTCTTACCGATAATTGTATGATATTCCTAATATTTTGGTAGATGCCTTATACTATCTAGGCGTGTGCTCAGCTGATTGAATTCCAAAATTGATAGCAAATTTCATAAAAAGGCCAATTATTTCCAGTGTTAAACTCAGAGCTAGGTAATCAAGGTTCCCCGATTTTCGCGCTCCTACACTGGTACATTCCCATGTATGAATTCCTGGAAGAATTTCTGAAATAACCACTTGAGCAATTCCTTGAGGAACTGCTGGAACAACTTCTGAAAGAATCCATGGGACACATATTGAAGAAATCCCTGCTGAAATTTCTGAAGTAATTCTAGGAATGCTGCAGAAGTCTTTTGAGATATTTCCGATAGTAGTGCTGAAGAAATTGCAGACGGAATTTGAAACACAATTTTAGGAAAATTCTAAACCAGTTATAGAAAGAACTTCTGAAAAAAAAAAACAGGTAGATTTTAAGAATCCATAGATGAATTTTCTGAAAAAATTTCAGGAGGAATACCTGAAAAAAAAACACTTAGAAAACCCCTGGTGGAATACTAGCAAAACCTCTTGAGATATTTTTGAAAAAAAAATTATGGAGAAATCCCGTATCAAAAGCCGAAACTAGTTTTTCAATGAACTCCTTGAGGAATCCGTAGAGAAATTCCTAGAGGTATGCTTAAAGAAAATCCTGAAAAAATTTCTGAGAGGAATACCCGAATTTCAAATTAAATCTCTGTGCGAATTTCTACAGAAATCTCTGCAAGAATGTCTTTCAGACTTTTCGTTAGAATCCTTATAATAATCCCTGAAAGAATCTGTAGAAAAAAAAATCTGAACTAATCCTTGGAGGATTTTCTAAGACATTCTCAAGAATCTCTTGGGGTAATTTCTGGAAAAGAAAAGTCTTCAAGAAATATCTAAAGGATTGTGAAGAAATGTTGAGAATTTTCTTAATAATCTCATATAGAATTTCTAAAGCAATCGTTGAAGATAATTCTTTAGAAAGATTCTGAGAAAATCCCCAAAAAGTTCTGAATTTTTGATTCTTAAGGACAAGATATTTGGAGTACATTGCTCAAAATTTCTAGAGCACCGTTTTTTTAGAACCGTTGAACGGATTTGGATTAAAATGCATCACGCTGTTGACACCCACTGATAGCGTGATGCATTTTCATCCAAATCCGTTCAACGGTTCTAAAATAGGGTGCTCTAGAAATTTTGAGTTATGTACTCCAAGTACCTTGTCCTTAATGTAAGCGTGAATCATTTTCTAAAAAAATCCTTTGAGTATTTTGAGAAAGTTTCTGGAACAATCTATGCAAGATGTTTAGAAGTAATTCTTGAAGTATTTTCTCAAGGAATCCATGCAACATTTTTGGAAGCTATCCGTTAGAGTGGCTCATGCTGGAAAATAAACCTCATCTCAAAAAGTTCGATTGGCACCCTTCTGATTTGATTCTTTATGACGCCACGATGCTCTGATCAAATTTTCAGCCCAATCCGTTTACATTTAGGTGGTACTAAACTCGATTAAAGTTTGTATGTCAGTTTATATGGGAAAACATCGTTTTTTTTAAATTTTCCTCTTGAGAAGCTCTAACTTTGCATAAACCACGAAATCGATTATATAGATATATAGTAAGGTGGCCCACACTGATATGAAAAACAAAAATTTTGAAAAATGCCAAGTCCTACCTCCTGAATCAGTTGTTTTGAACTCCCAGAAGCTACGTTCAAAATTTGAGCAAAATCGATAAAGCCTAAGGGGGCGCTCAACAAGCTTGAAGTTTGTATGGGAAATCTTGGCCAAATGTATGCACAAATCTCAAGTTTTCGAATTTTGCCGCTAGGTGGCGCTGTAAGCGTTAAGTATTCAAATCTTTGGTATTTCTGTAGATGATTCTATGCCAAATAACTTTGTCGAAGACCGTAAAGTCATCCAACGTCTGTGAAAAAAGTTATACCCTGGGTAAAGTGAAGTGAAACATTATTGATATTTTTCCGGTACAAGTAAAGGAATAATATCAATAATGAAATCTCAATACTTTGCCTCACTTTGCCTAGGATATAACTTTTTACACAGACGTTGGATCACTTTGCGGTCTTCGACAAAGTTGTTTGGTATATAGTCACCTACAAAAATACCAAAGGGTTTGAATATTGAACGCTTATAGCGCCACCTATCTGTAAAATGCGAAAACTTGAGATTTGTGCATACATTTGTACATACGATTTCCCATACAAACTCCAAGCTTGTTGAGCGCCCCCTTAGGCTTTTTCGATTTTGGTCAAATTTTGAACGCAGCTTCTGGGAGTCCAAAACAACTGAATAAGAAGGTAAGACTTGGCATTTTTCAAAAGTTTTGTTTTTCATATAAGTGTGGGCCATCCTAATATATAGCCTAGAATTCGCCGAAAATTTTTCCCAAAGACCACAACGTGATCAGACACTTGTGAAATAAGTTTTAATCTGGACAATACATGCCCAAACATTGCAAACATTGCAATTGTTATTCGTTTACGTGTTAAATGTTAAGAACCACCAGATGGTCAGTAGGTAATATCTTTTGTCACAAGCTTTGGATGATTTTGTGGTCTTCGACAAAGTTTTTCGGTACATATAAGGCTCTTGTTTGAGATAATCGGTTATGTGATTTAAGAAAAAAAAAGCCTCTTAGAATGTTTTCGAATGGATCTAACATTATTTTAAATTTGAAGAGTGCCTGGTGAAATTTCTAAAGAAAGTCCAGGAAGATTTTCTGACAAAAAAAAAATCAGATTTTCAAAAAAAAATCCCTGGAGCAGTTTCTAATCAAATCCCGGAGAAAGTTTTGGAATGAATATTTGGAAAATCGTTTGAGAGAATGCTTAACGGATTTTTCGAAAAAAAAAATCTATAAAGTCCAGCAAAAAAGAAGAGTGACGTAGTTGGGAGGGAAAGGCCTCTCAAAATTAATGAAGTTCGAAAAATATTAACCCGGATTATATCATTTTCACGTGAAAACTAGAACATTGAGCTGAAAAAAGTTGAATATTGTCCAATTTTGGATCTATCTTCTATATCTATAAAAATGCAGTGGCATACGTGGGACCGCGCATAACTTGTGAACGGAAGGTCCGATTTTCGTCATCTTAGTTTTGTTCTGTTAGTTTTCGCCTAAGGAAGGTTTATGAGGCAAAAAACATGAAAAAAATGAGACTTTTTGAAAATCGATCTTCCATACATTTTAACCCAGGACTTGGTCTTAGCTAGAAACTCGAAACGTCAAAAAACGCAGTAGGCAATACAAAGTTTGCCGGGTACAGCTTGTTTAAGCTCATGGAACAAGCTGTGAAGCAAGCTCTGCTCTAGTTAGAGTAAGGTGGGGCAAAAGTTCGACCCTAGTTGAAAAATCAAACTATTTCAAAAAATCGCAGCAGATAAAAATAAATAAATACCGTGGCGTGATTCTACCATCCATTAGCTAAAATTTTGCTGAACAAAGTTACGCCAAACGTCTTTTCAATTTTGAGTTACAACACTTTTTGTATGTGTGTGTTTTATTCGAACTCTTGCCCCACTACTGGGGCAAAAGTTCGAATCTAGTGTTTGTGGAATTTCGCTAACCGTAGCACACTATTTTAACACTTTGGTAATAGGAATACCTGAAACCACTTAATATTTAATGTTAGAACTGGAATACACTTTAAAATCCGATCTGGATTTTACCCAAATCAGGGTTAAATTTACTACACCAAAAATTAGTAGTTTTCCGCCAAATTCAGATGAAACCACATTTTTTTTCAACTTTAATCGAATTTTCTCACTAATTCCATCACTCTTAGAGATAAAATGTACATTTTGCAGAATTTTAGGTTTATACATAAAGTTGCCACATGACTCAAACTTTTGCCCCACTATGTGTAAAATATGATTTCCAAATCTTTTTTGCAAAAAGTTGTACATGCTAAAGCATCTTTAAAATATACCTAGTTACGCCCCGAAATAAAATATTGAATTCGATTTCATTACAATTCCATTCCATGCGTTGGAAGGATAATCGCATGATACAATTTTTTGATCAAAAACCAGCATTTTGTCATAACTTTTCGAAATATTGATCAATTTTCATAATTTTTGGATTGAAAGACTCTTTTTCAAAACGGGTTCGAACAACCTTGACACCCGAAAGAAATAATTTGAATTGAGCTCAAAAACTTCAAAAGAAACTTTTGCCATACACGAACTTTTACCCCACTTTACTCTAAAGTTAAAAAAAATAAGATGAAAAATACTGACAATACTCTAGCCCACGGCATAAATATCACAAGGCAGGCTAGTAACCTAAGTAAAAATAGATTTTGGATGTAAACATGTGACGTTATTCTAATCGTTCTTCACATGATCAAATTGATGGGGAGTACTAGATTGCCTCTGAACGATTTGAATTACGTTATCAAAAAACTGTCAGATTTCCGGAAGGTATCACCTTCTAAATGTTGTACACCGTGCTCTAGCCTAGCCCGAAAGCAGCGGCATTCAAATAACCCAATGTTGTTTCATCGATCATTTTTTTTTTCTCTCCCTTTTTGGCACAGACCTACTGGTCCATATCGATTCATCGATCATTGAGAATAAGTGTCACCTTCACGCTGCGTACAAATTCCTGAAACGTCATCTGTTCAACTATGTAAGGTATTTACACAAATAATTTCCCCCCGAAACATGCCTCCATTTGTGACGATGGAAGGCATGGCGAAGCGGCGGGACATGACACTTGACAGCTTTCAGCTTGGTTGTTCGGCCCGGCCAATACCTATGCTACATAAAATGATGACGATCACGCTGCTGCTGATGTTGACTGAGAGCCGAGGACGACAGTCTTTTATTGCGCTCCGTGTTGTCGCTCGGATTTCGTGCCAGTTGATGGATTTGCCGTTCCTTCGAGGATGCTTCCTCGGTAATAAAGAAAAAGCGCGAAAAAAAAACACCGGCGAGGAAGGGTTGCGTCCCTCTAAGAAAAGGAAGACATTCGATTATAACAAAGAAATAAAAATATGAAACGAGGAAAAAATGCCGTTTCTCCGAGGGATTGATTGGAAGTCTTGAGGCTGTCACACAAAAGCGGCGCCGCTGTTTGATTCGTTCTGTGATTCCGTTTCTTCGGCCCGTCGTCCGTCGTCGTTTTTAATGAAGAACAAATCGGACGTCTTTTGAACCGAATGGGTACGAGTGACAGTTTGTAGGATTGGGCTTGAGCGTGTCATTCTTCAAGGAGGAAGTAGCGTCAATATGGCGTGCCAGTTGATAGCTTACAAGTAACGGCGTGCAGAAGGACTTTGGAAGGACTTGCTGAGTTTACAGAACTGACAGCGACAGAGTGCCGTCTTGTTACGGATAGAAACGACTGAAAAGGACATGTTTTATGAACCTATGTAAAAGACGAAGAACATTTCAACTTTTGTTAAGACTGTCGTTGCCCTGAACCTCTAAGGAAATCTCCTAAGGAATTTCACAGAAGCATAAAGTGACATAAAGTGATGATCAGAGCTTCAACGGGGGACATACCTAAATTTGGGAAGATACATAGGAAGGCGAAATCATGAATTTGCACATATTGTTTAACGTTCTCATTTTCGGCCACCCCACACCCTCCTACAAAATTTTCGCTAAAGTCTGGTCAAAGTTTATGGATAGGTGCTTATTTCAGTGAGTACATTTTTTTTTATAGAATGAGAAAATCTGCAACAGATACCCAAGAGGTGATGTGGGGATCGACCCACTAAAAACTCATTCTCTCTCTTCCTTACCTTCGCGGTACGCCCGTTAGGGATGACTTCGAGAAGGGGGGGACCGTACATGAGTACACTCTAATAGTAAGCGTTCCACCAGTTACCGCCTTAAGTTGTTCACTCTCCCCTGGAGGCTCGGGTCCTGGCTAGTACTTAGACTACCCATCAGTGAAGAGAATTGTCAGACAAAAGAGGCACAAAACAAGCAACAAAGAAGGCCCGGCGATTACTCTTTTTTCTAGATAATGACATGATCTCGAAAAATTTTGTTGCAGACAAAACGGAACTTGAATTTGTTGCGTACTTTTCAACTCGTGAATAATCAATTATTACCAATCTAAAATCGAAACTTTTTGATGATACATCTTCAGCATCATTGCAGTGTTTACCGACTCGAAGTTACCGCTCGAAAATCACAATGCAAGTCTTAAAAATCTCTAAACTCGTGGTGCACGATCTTTGTCCTATTTTGTTCAAGTTGGGACAAACCTATGTCGCATTGGGAAGAATGTCGCAACAAATTCAAGTTGCGACATTGTCGTTATTGTTGCGCGATGGTTGAATTTTGATTCACTGCTACCCATTGAACTCAAGCTTCTGGATGGGGAAGGGGGGCCAACTCAACAAGCTGTTGTTCGGCTCGCCATTTACTCTGTAGTTCAAGTACGATTCGAGAAACCGTGGAAGTAACGGAGTCCTACTTGTCCGCCCCCATACACATCCTTTCAACAATGTTGTCAGGCGTAATATCTCTACCGCATACCTCCTGCATACTCGACCTTTGCTCCACGAAACGTGGACATTCGAAGCGCACATGCTCCGCGGTCTCGTCGCAGTCTGCACACTCCGGACATGCGGGGGAGCCTGCGTGTCCGAATCTGTGCAGATACCACCTAAAGCACCCATGGCCTGACAGAAATTGAGTCAAGTGGAAATTCACCTCGCCATGGGGCCTGCTCGTCGACTTGGACACGCTCGGTATGAGCCTATGTGTCCATCTACCCTTGCTGGAGGAATCCCATTCCCTCTGCCACTTCAGCATAGACGAGGTTCTGGCGATACGCCTCGCGCCTCTTACGCCGCGTCGCTCGAAACATTCTTCATCCTCTGCCACCACTAAAGCTATGGGCATCATGCCCGCTAGCACACATACCGCGTCCTTTGAGACCGTGCGGTATGCGCTCACCACCCTAAGGCACATCAGCCTGTGGGTACTCTCAAGTCGTTTCACGTTTCGGTTAACCACTAGCGCCTTCGACCATGCAGCGGCGCCATACCGTAGTATGGAGACCGCTACTGCCGCGAGCAGCTTACGCTTACTCGAGACTATTGCCGAGCTGTTTGACATTATCTTTGACAATGCCATTATCGCCATGCTTGCCCTTTTGCAGGCATATTCTACGTGGCTTCCGAATTTCAGCTTATCGTCGATCATGACCCCCAATTGCTTCAGTGAGCGCTTAGAGTTGATCGTGCATCCACCTGTGGTGACCACTGCCTGCTGTTCAGACTTGCGGTTGTTTACCACCACCACCACCGTTTTGTGGTGCGCGAGTGCCAAATCAAGCCAAACATTTCAATAGGTCCTATCTGCATTTGAGAGGATCTCTTTGTTCACTTTCTCTTTCAATTATTGCAATGTAATGGTACACTTTTCAATTATTTTTGCAGTGCAAATCAAAAGACGATTGTTTTGATCATCGTTCAATGCAAGGAGACAATCATAATACAAATAAACAGCTGAGATATTAACGAAAGAGAGCGAAACCAAAGAGAGCCTCTCTTCTGCAGATGGAACCTTTAGACATGTTTGGCCTGAAATGTCTCGACCTCATCCAGTCCTCCACTATGCCAATTGCGTGAGTTGCTGTCAGTTCCACTTCCTCTATCGACTCGCCGTATACCACGAGGGTAATATCATCGGCGAAGCCGACCAGCTTTACGCCCGGTGGAAGTTTGAGCCTCAATACGCCATCATACGCCGCGTTCCATAGTACCGGGCCCAAGATGGACCCCTGCGGTACCCCCGCGGTGATGTTGTAGCTCCTCTCGCCTTCCTCGGTGTCATAGATTAGCACCCTATTCTGGAAGTAGCTCTCCAATATCCGGCATAGGCTAACCGGGACTCCTAGGTGGTGTATTTCGCATTCAATGGCGGTCCACCTGACGCTGTTGAACGCATTCTTAACGTCCAGTGTGACGACCGCGCAATAGCGGATTCCTGTTCGCTTCTTTTGGAGCGCTATCTCGGCCGTTTTGGTTACAGCCCTAATAGCGTCCACCGTCGATCGACCCTTCCGGAAGCCGAACTGGTTATCCGAGAGACCAGAGTCATCGGTATAAATCATCAGCCTCGACAGAATGATTGGTTCCAACAGTTTTCCGGCGGTGTCCAGCAGACAGATAAGTCTGTACCGTCGCATTCCATACATAACACACTTGTCGAGCAGAATCGACAGGGTTCTACAGCGAGATTACGGCAGCATACGACTTGCAAAATACAACATTCGATCAACCAGGGAGCTCTTCACCATGGTGAAAGATCCAGTCCCACCAGAGCAACAGAGTAATGTCGTCTACATCATCCCATGCAGCAACTGTGAAGCTATGTACGTTGGAATGACAACCAACCGCCTAAAAACAAGAATATATGGACACCAACCACATTATAACACTCTGGAAAAACTGCTGGAACTGCGATGCAAACGACCCACAAATTGTTGCTCTAGGCGAGAAAACTGCACTGATGAACCACAGCATCAACAAACAACATCGATTTGATCTAAAAAAAGTGAAAATATTAGACAAAAATGTAAACACACACACACACACTACAGTCACAGACAAACAGACATACTACTCAAATCTAAATCATCGCACGATTTAACGGTCATTTTGAAAATATAGTGTGGTTCGGACTGTGCTCGCATGTGTCATGGTGGCGCTGCTGTGCCTCAATTTTGCAGAGAAATGAACGCGACGCCGATCAATGTTTACATAAAATGACTCAATCATGAACCTTCATTCATGTTTTATGAATGGATGACGCCTCGGGGGTGTCGTCACCTGCAAAATTGTTACATCGAGCCGAGGGAAACAACACCTGCAAATTAATGTTTCGGATTGAGCATTATAGAGGGTGCTAGTGAGATGCCAAACGATGTTTTTGAAGCAATTTTCTTCTAAGTAGTATGTCTGTTTGTCTGTGCTACAGTTTCTCGAGATGGGCCATATAGCAAGTAACAAAAATTGTGTAAACAAAAGAACAGACACTGACGGCCTACATGCAATCTACGCAGGAATAATTCACGAAATAGGTAATATAAACAGAACACGAAATAGGCATGATACACATTAACACACTCACACAACAACACGTAATTCCAGATGGTTCACCACTAACACATACTCAAGCAAAAGTTAGCGAAAACTGTCACAAACTGTGTAGGTCAAAAGCGTAGGCGATAAAACAGTGCGGTTATAGCAAAAAACGCGAGTCAAAAAGCTAGATTTTTATAGCAAAAAGCCTCCCACGATACAGTAGCTCGCAAAAATTTCACGACACATGCAGTAAGTAGGAAATAGCTAAAACAGACAAAAATATATCTAAGATGTCATAATGTCCACAGCCGAAACGTGCGCCATCTCGAAAACCATACACCTAGACTATCCGATGTAGAGCATTACTATACACGTACAAGAGAACATTACCTCTGTAAGTAATAGGGTGAGTCAGAAATCATAAACTGTAAATTAATTTTCAAAATTTTAGAATCCTTGAAAAAGGTAAAATAAATTACCGAAACCGTCGGATGTAGAGACAATATCGTTCTCGCAGCTCTATTAGACTGCAAAGGCCAAGAATATCACGTTTCCCAGATAATTCTATAACTCGATGGCCCCTTGGGTATCGAGTTGTGGAGAGTCGACTGTAGGCCATCCAAGTACTCTCGCAAATAGAGGCCTTGAGATCTACAAGGGTATTCAATGGGTTCTTATTACGTTACTGATGCGATGCAACATCCCACATGCCCATGGAAGATAGTTTTTTAGAATTGAGTTTCAAAGATGTTTAAGGTCTCCCAAATAATTTCGCGAATATAGACCTTAAGATCTACAAGCGTGATTAATGGTTTGTTATTACGTCATTGATGTGATGCAACATCCCACAGGTCCATGTTGACTTTTTGGCCAACACATTTAATAAACAAATTTACACCTTATAAACTTCCTTGCAAATCTAAAGATGTTAGGTCTTATTTTTAAACCCTTTGAGTTATAGGCATTAACATCCAAAAGTTTCTTACACCGACTCAGCAAAATAAGGAAAAAGCATTGGTTTCTCTTTTAGATCATTAGATCTTAACTCGCGGAAGTTCTTGGATTACCTAGAACATCTTCGGAAGTTAGTTTCTTACAGAACAATGCTTCATTGATCTGTAGGATGTTACACCGCATCAGTAATGTAACAATAATCCATTGGTTACGCTTGTAGATCTTAAGGCCTTCACTAGCGGAAGATCTTGTAGAACCAACAACACCTTGGAAATCGGTTCTTTAAAAAATAACGCTCCATGGCCTACAAGGATGTTGCACCGTATCAGTAGTGTAACAATAATCAATTAATAACGCATGTAGATCTTAAGGCCTTTACTCACGGAAGTTTTTGGATGACCTAGAACATGTTTGGAAATAAGTTCTTTATAAAACAATGCTTCATGGATCTGCAGGATGTTGCACCGCATCATTAATGTAACAACCTATTGATGAAGTACGCGTGTAGATCTTGAGGCCTATATTCACGAGAGTTCATAAAGGACCTTAATTTATTTTGAACATACTGGGCTGTACTGAACCTTTTTTCATCGACCTATATATCTGCTGAAGCTTTCCTGAATCACCTCTGAGCCATATGCCCCATCCAGACAATGCCTTATATCTACTTGAACACTTCGTGACAGTCTCCTTGATCCTTGGCTTCTTTCGTCTAAACCGTCCTTAACATCCCTAAATATCCTGTGGAATCCTGCTTGATACCAGTGCAGCGCGCACTAACTTTGCCCTATCCCTTGATACTCTCTGCAGTATGCATCCAACCAATCATCTCTCATTCTCATCCTCAGCAGTCGCAAGGACGTTGCCAGGATAGCTCTCTACCGTTGGAGAACGGTTTGGTTGGAGGATTGTGCCAATCTTGTCTTAACCCCAAATCTATGTGCTTTGGTAACAGACTGGGAAGATGGCAACCCTCACATTTAAATAATAGCGGTCTAGTGCGGTACTGTAGTGACCGTCCCGATCATTTCTGTGTCCTTACTGTATTTACTGTCGGTGCTGCGCCTGACAAAACTCACTCACTCACTCACCCATACGCGATCGCGCGCAGACCAGCCAGCAGGTGGCCTTGACGGGGTTGGCAGCTTCGAAGAAAATCGCACACGCGGAAGCAGAGCAGAGCAAACGGGCAAACCATTCAGGAGGGGGTACGGGCGGGCGAGACAGACGACTAACGAAGCAAGCGTGACAAAATGAAGTTGTGTGAGGTTTCCGCGAGAGACGCGTGGTGGCGGAGTTGCAAGGTGGAAAGGTGCGAAGCGGAACAATCACCATCGTCGCTAGCTGCCATCGCGTCGTCATGGCAAAACCATGCAGCAGCATGGGCTGCTGCTGTTGCTGCGCGTGAGAAAACGAACCACCGAAAGGGACATTTGTCATCGTGTTTGTCGTGCGCGGACAAAAGGGTGAGTTTAAAGAAAACAGTGGGGTTTTATTGATTTTTTTTGTAATAATAAAAATAATTTATTTTCACATTTTTCGGGAGGGTTTTTTGACGCTCGCAAGCGAGCGTTTTAAGAGGGGGTGACACATTAAAAATAAATATAAATTGGATTTTTATCATAAAAACTGATAGAAATATGTCGCGAATTTTGACAGCTTTTCGATCAACAAGTTGTTTCAAAACGGATACAAAGTAGTAAACAAGTTCGTTCCGGAGTGTTTGCGTTATTCTCGGAGAAAATTCAGCGTTGGTTACCTTATTTTGATAAATGGTTGTTTGTCGTATATTATTGATATTTTTGATATTTTAACTTGCAGTTTTTTTCTTGTATGGATAAGTTTTGTCTATTTTTTTACATTACTGTGTAACATGTTTTTGAGTTGAGTGTTTTTGTGATGTGAGGCTTCATTTAGAATGAAGCTGTTTTCTTAGCCTTTAATATCAATTGTTGTAATTATCTACGCCATAATGGTTCAATATTTATAGACTATGTACATTGTTTGGGGGCTTCGTGTTTTGTTTTGATCGCATTGTTTTTCCTAGAGAGTAAAATCTTGTTTATCATATTTTTATGTTTTTTTTTCATTGTTTTAGACTGATTAACTCTACCATTGTTTTGTATTCTTGCTGTCTTAACCACTAAAATTGTGAAAGTATTGTATCTATGCGTATTATTACAATTACCCTAACAGACTATCATTTATCTAGAGCACAAAAGAGGACGAAAATATTGCACATTTTATTATTGATTTCTTTTTCTTGCATTATCTTTCAAGTGATTCGCCTTCTGCGGGAGAACAACGATCCTTCAAAAAATCGTTAAGGTACAAAAATGAAAAGATTTGCTCCACTTACGCTTCTACTGAATGCTTAATCTAGAGAGTTTCTCCGTATTTTTCTTTCTACTTCGATAGGTTTCTTTGTTTTCTTTGCTCGCTAGGATTTGTTTGACCTCTTGCACACTTAAATACTAGATTTAGTTCGTGGAAGAATTTGGTGTTGGTGACAGTTTTGATGAAATAAACTTTGCGTTAAAAAATAGGTACTTATTTGTGAAACATATAAAATGAATATCATTTTTCGTTGATCAGTTTGTTGCTTGGTTTTTTTGGGAATAAATTACACAATTAGGATAGCAGAGATTTTTCTTGTTTAGGAACTGGAGAAGCTTACACTTACGGCCTTACAAAAGCTACTTTTTGCGATTCAATGCTTGATTTTGCTCTCTGTTTTTCTTTTTTTCACTAAAACTTCTACTTTATAATTCTTAACCGTAAAAAAGTAAATTCGAAATCAGATTTTGTCCCGCTTCTCCCTTTAAAACACCGAAACAGCGGACAATTCCGATGGGTTGTTCATCAAAAGTTCAGTTTAGCGTCGAAAGTAATTAATTAAAGTTACATATCACTGGGCACTTTAGTAAAGTGTGATTTATGTCTCTAACCTCAATTCACCCAACAGCAGCAGTAGGCGACGATTGCTGATTTATTTTGATGGGTCACCTTCAGCCGCCCGCTCCTGAAGTTAGTCCAGATAAACAAAACCTAATTTAAGCGATAAGTTTAATTACAAAATAATAAAAAAAGAGAGTCAAACGAGATCACGTTTCTTTTTTCAAGAAGAAGGGGAGAGAAGGGTGTGGGTGTGGCCCATCAATCGCTTCTTTAAATTGAATTAATTTCTATCGTCCGGATGGGTTTTTCTTTATTTTTTTATTCTCAAATTGCTTCATGGCTCGCGAAGAGCCGTCAAGAGATAACATTGCTTTGCGCACTCAATTAAGCCTAGTTTAGATTACCGAGTCGAGTTCACCAGTTCCCGGTGGATTCGACCGAAGTAGTAGGCGTTGGCGGTCACGACAAGGAGTCCGGCGTCTGCTGACTCTTGCGGGCTTCTTCGACAGGAGTAGCCGCCGGCGATCGGTTTCGGTGCAGAAGAGCTGCCGCCGCTGCTGCAGCCGCCGAGTGTCGATCGTCCTGCTGATCCGGATGGTGCGACCGAGGCGATGGAATGTTGCTACTGGAGGTTGGTGGGGAACACGCCGAGATGGGAGAATCCGAGCGGGACATCCGGCCGCCGGCCAGTTGCGATGAGATTCCGTTCAACGGATGCGGCAGAAGGTGGGAGAACTGGGACAAGCCGGGGAAGCCGCCAAGGCCTCCGAGAGGCGGAAACAGAAACGGGTTGGCGGCGGCTGGAGGGAACCGTTGGCCCGCTCCGTTCAGGAAGTGTTCGGCGTACGCTCCAGCATTGGGAAGGTGGTTCTTGAAGGCTTCCAAGTTCATGGGGAACTTCTGCGAGTCGGCGTACAGTCTAGCTAGGAATTCCGTCGGCAGCGGGCCAGGGAATGAGGGGAATTGTTTCTCCATCGGAAGAACAGTCTCGCTGCTATCGGAGCTAGTGGACAACAGTTTCCGGTGGAGGTTCAGGTTCGAAGCATGACGATCGCGGCTTCGCTTGGATGGGAATGCCGCATTACAGCCATCGATATTGCACTTGTGCAGCAGTTTCAGGTGCACGCTCTGATAGTGAGCTTTCACGGCGAAATGGTTCTGGAACATTCGGCCACAGGCGGAACACTTCTTTGGGTCTTTGTCGAGAGGTACGTTGGGATCGTTGAAGCAGTTACCCTCTTCACAGTAGTCTACGTTGTCATCGGAATCCAAGTCTTGCTGATGCTGTGGACTTCCGGCAGGGTTTGGCGAAGAACTTCGCGATCGTGCAGGACTCGGTGGTGCCGCGTTCATGAGATAGCTTAGTGGTGGAAATTGAGGCAATCCACCGCGCTGCATCATCTCATTCAGCGGACCGTGCGATAAATTCTCCAACCGTCTCAGCGTGTTGGCGGAATCGAGACTTTCGCCGCTCTTTTTGCTGTCGGCCGATCCTGGTCGGCGCAGATCTTCCGCTTCATGATCAGCTTCACTTTCTTTCTTTGCCCGTACCAGCGACATGGGATTCTCCATCAGCTCGGAAGCCGGCTTCACATCTATCGAGTATTTGGTAAACTTTTCGTTGGCGTTGACGTCCGGCGTCGAACGCTTCTTCGACAGATCCAGCGACAGATTCTCCGCTTCATCTTGGTGCTCACTTGGCTCTGACTTGATATTCACCGGTGTTTCTTCTTCGCGATCACTTTCAGCGTGATCTTCCACATGGTTGCTCTCTCCGTTGGGCTTTGGCGATACCGAACTCTCTCGTTTATCATTCACCAAAGACATTGCCTCCTCCTGTTGCTCTTGCTCCACTTTGATCTTCTTGATCAAGGGCTCGGCTTCATCTTCCCGCTCGCCCTCCTTGTCCTCGTTCTCATCCGACATGTTACCGGATTCGGCAGTCATGCGTTCCGGAGGAATTGCACACTTGGTAGGATTCATGCTCTTTCGCTTGCGCTTGTTGATCGACATGAGCGCCACTTGCGAGTCGTTCACCGATGAGTCTTCATTGCTGTCCACATTGCTAGCTACGTCGTCTCCATCGCTCGAGACCGACAGCTTTTCCGACTTCAGCTTGGTCAGGCTGAAGTCCTGTGGTTCATTTTCCTCGGCTCCTTCCATCGATTGCCGTCGCTCCTCCTCGCGTTCGGTGTGGTGACTTAGTCGTTCATTGTCGTAGTCTGCATCGGGAGTTCGCGAGTGACGGTACGACTTCAGATCTTCCGATTCGGAGCTGAGGGACATGTCAAAGCCATGTTCCATATCATCGTCATCGTCGTTTCCATCGATGACGATTCCGTTAGGATCATCATCGTCGTCATCGTCATCATCATCCAGGTGGCTTCCGATCGAGCTGCCACCGCCGACGCTGAGATGGTGACCACCAGGCGATAAATATTTGTCGGAGTCACCTCCCAGAGGGCTGCGGTAGCGGTAGTTCTCCGGGCTGAGCGATTGCCGCTGGCTTTCGCGATGTTTCTCTTGCTCCTGCAGGCGACGGTGCATGCTAGCTTCCATGTTGGCTTTGAACTCCAGGGCCGAGAGCGACGGGTGGCGCATGTCACCCGGTGGCATCAGAGGGAACGGCGCGAAGGGGTGGAGATGGTTCAGACCGTTGGGCAGAGGCATTCCTGCTGAGGGAAGTAGAATTGGGTGGGGCTGAGCACTGCGCCCGTCATGAGGGGAGATCTTTCGCCGGAGATGAGGCGAGTGCAGTTTTGGGTTTGGGTTAGCGCTATGACGGTTGCGAGATCGCCGAGAGCTGAACATCATGCTGCAGCCTTCGACGGTGCACTTGTGCATCTCGCGTAGGTGAACAGCCGAGAAGTGGATCTTCAGGGCGCCCTTATCACAAAAGGTCTTGAAGCAGACATTGCACTGGACTCGTTTCTTGCCGGTGGCTGGGTTAACGAATTGCGTTCCCAGGTTGGGTGGGAGGGCTCCCCATTGGCGCTTGCTTGGGGATTGGGGCTTCTTCAGGTGAGCACCTGGAGGAAGTCCTGCGGCTAGCCGGCTGACATGACCGGGTAGACCTTGTCGAGCAAGATGTTGTGCTGCAAGGTCTCGGCTGAGGTTTAGAACGTTCTCGCCGCTGCCGTGGTGATGGTTCTTTTCGTTGTCTGGTTTGTCGGAGGGTTTATCCGACTTGAGCTGGATTTTGTGGGGCGACTTGCTGCGAGCTTGTTCTCGGGCAGCCGATGCGGCCAGCAGATTGGGGAAGGACTGAGCAACGAAGCTGGCGGCCAACGGGTTGCCGGAAACAGCTGCTGCCATGGCAGCTGCCGAGTGGTTCAGTGAGTTGGCAAGTGACATGGCGACCGAGGTTGGGGGCGGTGGTGGAGGGATGGGGAACGGTAGGCCATGTCCGCCCATGGTGAGATTCATGAAGTTGGCAGCGGCGGCGGCGTGTTCGCGTGAGCTTGGCGACGAGTCGGAAGCTTGGGAATCACGACGCTTGGCGGTTGCCTGAGAGTACGCAGCTGCAGCAGCCGCCTGCTGTTGGTTGAAGTGGTGCTGAGCGGCGGCTGCTTCGGGGCTGAGCCTTGGCGGTGGTAGGCCTGCTGTGAAGGCGCTCAAACCAGCGGCTGCTGCGCTCAGTTTGCGAAAGTCGAACGGCTGCATCGACTGCAGGCGGTTCAACGGGTGCGACGAAAGTTCGGTTGCCGACGGCATATTGGTGGGTGTGCTGTTGCTACCGTTGCTTTGCGATTTGCTACTGCTGTGGTGATTGTTGTTGTTATTGTTGTTGCTGGAGCTGGTGTTGCTCATATTAGCATTGGCGCTGCTGGGTGAAGTGGACGGGCTTTTGAAGAATCCACTCATATGATTCGGCGTCAGTCCGGCGGCCAACTTTTGATGCATTTGAGAGGGCAATTGCAGCTGGGAGTGTTGCAGCGAGCTCAAATGCATATTCATCGGATGCGTGGCGATTCCTGGCGATGATAGTCGTCTACTTGGCGACATAACCATTTGGGCGCGCTTGTTTTGTTCGAGGGTTCTCGGTTCACGGGACGATTGAGGTGTTTTTCCACTGCGATGGTCGAGGGGTGTTCCGATGGATTTGAAGGGCTAGCGGTCTAGCCGCGCAACAGCTGACTGATGATGGGTGTCATGTTGTGTTGATTTTGTGTATTTTCTAATATGTGGCGGACTGTAATCGCTCTGTGGAAGAGAAGGAGGGACGGAGAAAGAAGCTTCGTTAGATTTTCTGAAGTACGAGTATCATTTTTTGTTCACGCAAGGGTGTGTAATGAAGCAGAGAGCATTAGCCGCCGATCGTGCTGAGTGAGTGCCATAAGGGATGAGTTGCAGTTTCTGACGTGGATTATTTTTGGGCAGAGAAATTTTCCTCCGGATCAAACACATGTTTTCGTTTCGTGATTCAATCTATTTTTTCGATTAATTGTTTGGCTTCGATCCAGTCAGTGTTTGACTTTTTCGTCATTCGTTCGAAAACGACAAATTTCATGGGAAAAAAGAAAAGGTAAACATTTCAGAATGTCATCTCCGCTGGTTTTCCTGTCAGTTTTATTTGTATACAATCCGGCGTGGCGCGGAAAGACGGAAATGGATTTCTGGGTTTATGATGGTGACTTTTGGGAGCGTGTGGCCACCATAGTGCGACCAGGTTCCATAAAGATAAGACAAATTAAATTGATATTTTCAATAGAATGAAAATAAACAGCGCTTTCCTCGGCAGTGACGACCGGCGAATACACGGGGGTGATCACTTCAAAAATATTATTTAATATGGGTATGCATACGATTAAATATATTTAATATTTATAGCTCCGTTCTAATGCTATAAAATTGTACTTGAACTGAAATTTTGGTCTTAGCAATCTTTGACAATGTCTAATCCCAATTTGTTTATTTGGCTGTCAACAAAAAAATATAATTTCAATAGGGAACTGCATGAAATTCTCCCCTTCTCTTTCACTCTTACAGAAATTTTGTAAACAACAAGGCCAAGAAACGTCAAAATCCCATACAAAATCAAAACAGTGCAGTGCCCTATAGCCAGAAATTTAAAGTTTTCACCTAAGTTTTCATTATCTTTCTTTTTTCCAGCAAGCGCATCAAACATAACAGAGCCTCAGGATATGAATAAAATAGCGCATAAATTGCCTCCTTGAATCCTGAAATTGAAAAGTGTCAGTTAGAAACCATGCTATTTCTCTCGCAGGTTTGAATTCGGCAGAAGGGCTGCTAATCTATTGAATTCAAGCCATAAGATCATCTCTATGTAAAAATTGAAGGACGGACAAGCAATGTGATTGCTTCTCAGGCCAATTTATCAAGGACTTTTTAGTACCGCGTCTTTGCAGCGGTCTAGCAATTATGAACGTACAGTATGCTGTAACCGATAGAGGCTGTTTGTTGGGCTGTTCAAACCTTAAGACCAGTTGTCGGACATAGAACTCCCCCCACTGATGTAGGCTCTAGGCAGGCTCCCTGAAGTATCCGTGCAATTTCGCTTTACAATGCTGAAAGAGCAATTACGTCAATCAATCTACCTAGTTGAAGGGTATAACCGTATAACTGAACAGAAAAATCGACCAAAACCAATCGCATAAATAACGTTGATTCACACATCGCTTTTCTCGTAGCATAATCCGAAAAGAATTAAATACTTTTTTGTATCCCTTACTAACATTAGCTTTATTATTTTATGCATTAATCTTGCCCCATAAGGTAACATTCCTTGAGATTCTACGTCCATTGTTCAACTCGGTGGAACCTTTATAGAATCCGAGAGAGGGTCTAAGGTACAATTTCGGGAGATTACAAGCAGCACTTATGGAGATTCCAACCTCAAGATTATCAATATCTTTACCCTAGAATAAAAAAAAAATTGGAATAAAATCAAATTATGGATATGAATAATAATTATAAGAACTTTCGATTTCGATTGACAGACACAAACAATTGAAAAAATGTGGGATTTCAGTGATTGCTGTGATTACTGAATTATATTTTAGTTCAGTGTCGAACATTTTATAGCATTCATATTTATGGAATATAAATAAAAATATTTAAAATTTATTAATATTATTACAGTGATCACCCCCGTGGGCGAATAGCAGGAAATTTGATTGATTGAAGCGTTAATGTGATTTAGATGTCCGTCGCCGTCGCAAACCGGGGCGTAAATGGAATGTCATTCTTGCAGAGCGACTAGGGCTGTTTGTTTTAAACTGATCAACCGATGACGATGACTTAACGACACGGTGACGGCTGCTGCAATCGGGCGAAAGGGACGCCGACAGAATGAGGTTATGTTTATGACGCGCTTCCGTCGGCAGTTTGAATAAACAAAGCAAACTGCTGCCAACTAGTACGGCTGCTGTGCCGTAGATGGCGTTTCGGTGCCGTTGTAAATAATAGATGACGTTTGTCTTTTCTTCAGGTATAATCCAGTAATCGGCTGCATTCCTAGGGGCTATTGATTTAGCCGCTCCTCGTTGAGGAACGTCGTAAATTAAGGAAACGGTAGGCAAGCAAAGGGTTATGTCTCCCGGGACTTCTGTTTTGCTGCCAGGAAATATATAGAGGAATCTAATTGAATGAAACTATTAAGGTTTCGGCTGGAGTTCGCAAGCCGTTTGGCCCGTGCAAAGGTAAATGAAGAGAAATGAGATTAAATTAAATATTTATTCGATTTTTGCCTGTCGAGTTGGGCCCCGGTCGTTGTTTCTGAAGTAGTAGTAGGGCCGAGTAGCTAAATTAAAACGAAAATGAGTGTAATCGATCAGAGGAGGCGAGGTGGTGGCTGCACACGGAATCGGCCTTTTTCTGCCCCTTCGGCGGCTGGCACTCAGCTCAACAAGCACGGCGGCAGCCTGGTGGCAGCAACATGAGCGTGATGTTTGGAGAAGGCGAATAAGTAATGAGAAATAATTGCATTCGCCCGTCGGCAAGGATACGGCGGCGCGCTCTAACCCGTTTAAACGGAGCAGGCGGCGATTGAGTAAACATCGTCATGGCAGGCTTTGTTTCACTGATTTTCGCCGGAGAAAGCTGATTAGGTGGAGCTGTCAAAGTACGGTGACTTGTCATGTGACGCCATCTTGGAGGAGAGCAGGGGTGATTAGCACCTGCTTACCTCCACGTTCGTTTGTGTGTGCACAGGTAATTGTTTAAGCATCGATATGATCATCATCATCATCATCTCGTGTCGCCACGTCAGTGATCGCACTGATGCACGATGAGAGAACGCTTTTTATTGTTCCAGCTGCGGGGCGGGGCAGGCGAGGGGTGCGACACAATGGCGCAGTTCACACGTATTTATGGCTAATTAGCATCTCGCGTTGATTCTCACAAATAAATCATAGCCGCGAGATGGGTGCGAAAGAACGTGAATTCTTTGGAGCATCACCAGCGCCATCATGGGTGCCAAGCGCGCGGTTCAGAGAGGTTAAGGCCCGTCCAATGACACCGGTTGGAGGTGAGTGCAGCGCGCGCGCTGTCAAATTAGTGTGACAGCGGTTGCATGACTGCACTTGTTTCTTCACTTTCCATTGGCGGGAATTTGCCGCGGTTCATTGATTCTCGCGCAGGTTGCCGCCAGATTGAAAGTGAAGTGCCGCCGCTGATGTTGAAATCGAATTTGTCACACATTCTTCGTCGCCCGCCGTCAACTGCAGTGCAGCGGCACTTTTTCCAGTAGGACGGAAGAGGGAAGCGTGCAAAGTGGAAATAATTGATATGACAAATAGATAATTGAACTGTGCCGCTGCAGCCGAAGTGATAATTTGCATACGGTGGAAACATTGTACGACAATAATGATAATAATGATAATGATAATTTCACATGGTAAGTGGCAGCCATCGAGGCGGCGGCATTTGGGTTTAGCTTGTCGATCTGTCAATTTGGTGGTTGTCATTAGCGTGGAGCAATCTGACATTTGAGACCGGAGACCGGTGCGCGACAGTTCCACTCCCGCCTGCTGTGACGATCGCCGCGGAAAAGGGTCGTTCAATTATTTCGAGATTAACCTTCGCTTCAGTCGCGCCGTGAGGGGTAGGACACTGGACAGCGAGAGAGAAGTAAACAAAGAGGTGCAAGAGGAAAACGAAACCTTGCCTGCGATGATGTGTGCAATGACATTTAAAAGTAAATCATTTTTCTTCATATCGACAAACGGGTCCTCGGCTGGCAGCAATCATAATCATAAAGAACCGAGACGTTGCTGGTTGGTTCGGTCGGGAGGGGTGGGACACTGGACCAGGGAATATGACTCTAGAACACGAACCCGTTCCGTGTGTCCGCAAATGGATCGTGCGCGCAAGAAATGGCACCGCTGATTGAGTGGCTATTAATAAAAATGATGTGACTGCTTTTCCGCCGCGCCGGGCATCCATCGGCGAGGTTGACAAGTCCTCTCTTCTGCCAATGTGTCGCATGTCATCATCGATATTGAGTGAGTGTGTTAGCCTGTAATTACCGTGGAACCAGTTCCGAGGCGATGCTGTGCTGTATAATGACAGTTGCTCTGGTGCGTGACACGTGCGAATGACCGCCCGAAAGATGTCGCTGTGCTGTGCGAGATGCTGGCTGCTGTCATCGAGTTCGACGAGGGGCAAGACAGTGCAACAACCGCAACAACAGGAGGCAGTTGCAACTTTTTTTCATTCGCCGTAGCATCAGATTCCGAATGATGATTATTATTTGTTATTGCTCACTCTGGCCGGCGAGGGAGCCTCGAAGCATAAGCTTCTCGGAGCTCGTAAAAATCAGGCTTCGGGGGGTAAGACATTGGCAGCGTGGAACCTGTTTCTGGTTGTGCGATCACCGTTTTTCTTTGCTCTTAGTAGGATCATTACTTCATGCTCGCTCATTATCCGAACTGAAGCCGATGGCGTGTATGTGTACATGCGACTGTATGTGTGCTTCGATCGATTGGAGAGTGCGAGAGGGCTTCGATCGAGACGGTCATGGTCACGCGTGACGCGCTTTGATGGACAGTTCAAAATTCATCGCCATAAAGCAATAAAAGCGAAGACTTTGCTAATGATTTTCAACTCCTTTTCCTTCCTCTTCGATTGACAGACAGATCACGAATCCACTCGTCACAGGACAAGCCAGCGGGAGTGGTACGACCCACAAAAAAGGCTAGAAGACGAAATCTTCCGCGAGTTGACATTTATTGTAATTGGATCTATTTTGACAGCTATTGTGCGCTGCCACCCGAAAGTCGCCCAGAAGCCACCGCGAGTGACGATCTTCGATTACCATCGATAGACTACTGCTGCCGTTGAACGGCTTAAGCTTCGGACCAGGAAAAGAAGCAGTAAAAAGTATCAATCACAGCCGTTTTTTGTTTCGCTGCTGCCGTTGCCTCGGTTGAAAACCGTTTTATGGCCTTTACGAGTGCTCTTCGCGAGCTTACCCTCTAGGTAGGCTGGATCGCGGCGCTGCTGTCTGTCCATCGTCCATGTCTAGCTGCTGTCGAAGCGAAAACTACGGCCGATGAGCTGAAACGATTGGAGTGGAAAGGAATCAATAAAATCGGACCCGAGACCAGCAGTTTAAAAGTGTCAAACGCCGCGCTGAGACGGAAATACCCCTTGCAGCCGCACCATAAACTCTAGCCTAATCATGTTTAATCAACATATCAATAGCTTTTAAATTAATTTTTAATGTATTCCTCTGGTCCAAGTAGGTGACGGGAAGAGTGCTTCTGTCTTGCGGACGACGATCTAGCAACCTGCGACGATGGGGAATAAGTAGAATTGGACTAGTGGGCAACCCCTCGGCTTTGACAGTTCTTAAGTGAGCACTCTTTTTCTGCTTTCTTTTCGGAAATCGATCGTAAATCATGGAATTGACATCCTTTTCGGAAAAGCAGGTGACGGCGGGGTAAACAATTTACATCACAATTAAGCAGGGCAGCCCCAGTTGGTTCGTCTTCAGCAATTGTGTCTGCTTCGTTGAGGTCGCCAAGCGCTTCACGGCGGTGGGGGATAGGATACTGTCTGAACAAATTTGACACTTTGTAGAAGAGCGCGATTCTTATGCCGACAAACTTTTTATGACAAATAACAATACAACAATCGGAGCCGGTCGGGTCGCGGGACGCGACGGAAGGCAGCACTAAAAATATAATTTTCTAATTTATTAATTTTCGACACATTTTCTCCTCTCCTTCTTGTGCCAATTCGGGTGACAGCTCGCTGTCGATGACACCCCGCAACTTCGGCGCCGCCATCGAAGGAGTCGCGCCAAGTTTTCCTCGAATTGCTATAAATTTAGATTAGATTTTTGTGGGTCGAGAACCTTTTTCGGCCGCCGCGACAGTTTTGGCTTTGTTTAGCGCACTCAAAACCTGTCATAAATCAAACATTGACATCTATCGGGTGGGATTGGGTTTCGCGATACTGACTGTTTTCTTCGACTGTGCGCTGCGCGCGATGACAGTTGACAGCTGTTGTACCCCTCGTCGGCGTCGGTTGCCTTGGAGACGACGCATCCGAAACTAACCTCTAATTAAGTGTCATCTTCTCCCATAAATCAGATCAGCGATAATCTGCTTCGAGAAAAATGCTTTTTCTGAAAGGTTATGCGTTTTATCGCCATCGAAAGAACAAAATCCAGACTCCGAGAACGGCCTGCTCAAGGTTATGGGCCTAAAACAAGGGAAAATTACGTATAATTTGATTGCCCCTCTTCCCAGGCGATTAGCGACGGCGACAAGAACGAAGGCACCAGCAGAGATCTCCAAAAAATTGTCCTCCTCTTCGTCGTCTTGGTCGCTGATGGGAAACGAAAAGCAGATGTGCCCCTCGTCGTTTCGACAATTACCGAGACGTGATTGTTCTAGCAGCAGCAGCGTAGCAGGTTCTCCTGCTCTGGTCGCGCTAAGACAACAGCCGGATAATTGCCCTAATGTGATGTACTTAAAATCCGAGACGAGAACTAGCTCTACCACCGAAACGTAAAGGTAGCGAAGGGGACTTATATCTTACTCATTTCCGGTTGTACATTCGTTTTTTGTCCCTCAACTCGAGTCTTCTGGCCGCTCATCGCCACCATTAGAATCGATGACAAACACGATTCGTCTCCGTCAATTGTCGTCAATTTACGAGCATGATTTATCCCCCAAAACAACACGGCGATCGATGATGGTGCGTTCGAAGCGTATGCAAATTCGGCCGATTCGCCCTTGGACTTTTTGGCCCTTCGTTTTCGCTTTCAATTGGCGACGACTTGCGTGCGAAAACACTCGATGAAAAAAGAAATCGCTCCGAGCCCATCAGGAAATTTCTGTTTACGTCTCCCGTCGCTTCGAACGAAAAAAACAAATCCCCAAAGGCCGAAAAATCTAAACAGGTATTAAGTTTATTAAAAAGCACTTCACATGCAAGCGCACGGGCTCATTATAAAGCGATTCTTCGCAGCGCGGTAGCCCCCTCGTCCACTGCCGCGCATTCAGTTGTCAGTTTGACAGTTCATCGCTGTTTGGCCCCGGTGGCGCGACGGCAGTCAGTAGGCGACGACGACGACGCTTCATTAGTATTATTTCGTGTGTTTTGTTAGTTGTTTTCTTTTTTTTTCGCGTTTATTCTCCCACCACCGCCGATCGAAGCAAGCGAGTGGAAAATCAAAGTCGAGTGTGTGTTGTGATGGAATAGTGTTCGCTGAGCAGTTTTTGACTAGTTTTCTAATAAAGTTGGAAAGAAATTCGTTCGTATCACGAACCCAAACGAACGCTAGAAGTTGCGCGACGATGAAGACGACGACGGAATGGACCACGTCTGGAGGATTCCCAATTATGGGCAATTTGAACTTAATGCGGCTTTTAATTTTCGCTTTTGGCTCTCGGTGTGTCACTGGATGACAGGAGGAGAGCGCGCGTGGGCATGCCGAAAATTGTTTTGTTTACAAAGATTGGACTGGGGACGGAGAAGGGTGCGACAGTGCAATGGAGCGACACGAGGGGCGCTAAACAATTAGCAAAGAAAGTGGCGGCGTAGGTGAGGAAGGCGGCGGCGGATTTGCGAAGGCCGAAGCGCCGCCTCCATTACAACAGCGAGCGCCTCCTATGATGAGTAACAATTAAGTGCGCCCGCATCACAGTCAGTGTTGGTGGTGGTGTTGCGGGCGGAGAAGGTGGAGGAGATAGAAGCGAACGAGCGCAACTTTCAATAACAGATGTCGTGATTACTGTTTGCGTTTGCGGACGCGCTTTCTTTCGCGATCACACCCTGGCTCCGGTACGGTTGCCAGATGGAGAGGTTTTTTTATCATTAAATTTGGATATCTGAAGAATGTAAGGACACAGACAAACAGACGTAACACTCTTCAAAAGGGCTTGGCTCAAGCATTTAACGATCAATTTAAATTTCTTTTGATTTGCGCGATTGTTCCACCAGATGCGCTAGTGTTCGATCGCTTTGACGTTAGCCAGTGTACACGTTGCTGAATGATGCAAACGAAAATTACAGGCAATTTGTGTAGTAGTGTGCGTGTCAGCAAAACGTCAAATCGAAATCCATCATGGCCGACAGTGTCGCGCGCGGTTCTACCAACAGGTGGCAGTGTGCTCATAAAAATAACACCGGGCAAAAGTTTTTGATAAATTTCCTCCAAGAGTTACGTCTGTTTGTCTGTGGTAAGGATGTAAGTCTTTTTTGGGCATCGCTTGGCTTCGATAAGGTTGGATTGGAGTTATTGAACAAGGCTAAAAGATATAAATATAGAAAATACCTGGCAACACTGCCCACTCGGCCGCCAAATGATAAACTCTGTCGGGTTGGGCCACATGGAAAAAAGGGAAAAACTAATTTCACATATTAGATAAATGATAAAACCTCGAGCGTTTCTTTTGGCGCCGCGACTCCGTGTAGCGCACTCGATCGATCGATTGGATTCGGGTGATCGTTAAAGATGGACGCGCTCTGCGTGTCAGAGCACGGGCTGCTGCGTCGGTAATTTACGATCATTTATAAAAATCTATCATTCATCGTTGCGTTCGGGGCATGTTTTTCTTTCTTTTGTTTGGTAAGTACACGTCTCTCAATTGAAGCCGAATCGGTGAGCTATTGTGTGCGTGTGTGTCCGCAATAACTGTTTTTTCTTCAATTGCCGTGACCCCCGATTCGTCAAATTTACCGACATTTTGAAAGTGCGGCGACCACAATGCGATTGTGTCAAAAAATGGAGGCGTAATGACAGGTACCGTGAAAGATGCGCCGCTTGCTATGACTACGAAGCGTGCGGTCGCGCAAATGTCGGCGTAGAACTTCGATTACCGCGGCCCTTCGCGATGGCAGTGACATTTGACGACAGGCCGTCGAATCGGGATCGAGAACTGTACCGGTTCGGTCGTTGATGGTCGGCAATTTTCGACCCGAACGTGACATTAGCTGAGCGCAAATTTTGGGCCTAATTAATTTAAATAGTCATTGCAACAGAACAACGCCGCAATGCGGGGGCTGCCGACGAATTGTCGATCTGATGATCGTCGCGTTTGCCGCTGCCGGTTCGGCGTTGCGTGTGTGTGTCTGTGAGGAGGCCGCCGAAGTCAGTTGAGGGACAAATCAATCATTTGTCATTAGCGTTTGACTGTTTGGCGATCAATTTGTGTTGTACCGATGAACGGCGTTGATTTTTTACCGTTTCTCATCGCGTCGTTTTTTCGTCTATTTTTGCAGATCGTCAACCCGCTCCATCATGGCGGCGTCATCGCATCATCGGCAACATCATCTTGGCGATTGAAACATCTGTCGTTTTTTTTTCTTCTACTGCGGACCGCGCTCAGCGCACTAATCGTCTCAGCAGTTTTGAGAGATGAGCTGGTGAAAAATGCTTGTGTGGCGTCATGGCGGCGGCGACGCTTCTTGAGATCGAAGTAGGCAAAACATCAGCACCTGGACAACCGTCCAGGTCAAGGACTGCTTGGGTAAGTGACTGACTGACTGCGCGCACTTGACAAAGTTTTGAAACAAAGCCACATTTTGACGGACAAGATCGAACATGTCGTCGGGGTTTACGAGCCTTCTTTGGAATTCAGCAAAACAAAAAATGTGTAATTAAAAAAGTGCAGTTAAAAACTCGATCGATTTGGATCGTTTTAACGACTCTGGACTCTGACAGCTTCGGGAGCGCGCTATCGGTGTTGCAATCGGATGTCCGACGACACCGCGGCTTTCGATTTCGCCCAGCCGAGGCCATCCGATTTTTACGAGTTCTCGGAAGAACGACCCAACCGCCGGGAATAAATCACAACAGACGACTAAAAAAAACTGTCCCTCTTCTTGGTCCGCGCGGTCCCGGTCTGAAACTGGACTAAACGATCGCAATCAGTGTTGACTTAATCCTATATTCCCTCTCTGTCCAAGTCCGGACGTCGCGATCACAGAGGAAGACAGAAGACGAACGGGAAAAAATGAATTACGAGCCGGTTCTGTTTTATGACAAATGAGCCGCTTTCAGAGGTGTAATCAAACAATGTCCGAGAGTCCACCGGTACTCGGGAGACGGAGAAGAAAAAAATAATTAATAGGATATTTATGCGAGCGTCCTAAGAATTGACGGAGTCCGCAAAAACCAAGCAGCGACAATAAATTGCCCGGCATCGCCGCATTAGAAGAGCAGGCCGCGCCGCTGCGCGTCTGGTAACTGTCACTTTGACAGCGTCGTTTTCCCATTCGTTCGGGTCGATTGAGTCATGTAATGATTGAAATGTGACCACAGCGTCATCGCCAGCGCCACCGCCGCCTTTGTTGGCGCTATTAAAATCAATGAAGGAAATTCAATTTCTGTAGCAGGCCTTGCCTGCTCGTCGTCTAGGTGACTCCAACCAACAAGTCTCCATGTCGCTTGGTCCCCATTGTTGCGTTACAGTTGTTTTGCTTTCTTTGCGTCATTTTCTCTTGGCGCGATCGGTCGATCGGTCTACGGTGTGTTGACTGTTGATTAATACGAGATTAATGAAGCGTGGCCCAATGGGCTTAATTTAATAAACCGCGCAGTTTTGCGGCCCCGAGAAGATCGTGTCGCCCCTGCAGTCGACATTGATCGCACCGTGACGAGCCACCGGCCGGTCAACGCACCACCGTGATGACATTGACAGATGCGGAAGACCCCTCGTTCAACCTTGGCGCTGTCAAAATATCCAAAATGGTTTTTCGAAACGCGCGGAAAGCAAGATGGCTCGCACCTAATTTTTTGATAAATCATCTAATCGCCGTAACCGGACAGCCGGACTAATCAAGAATCCAGAGATTCTTAGCATGGCCGGTCGTCAAGCTGAGAACGATCGTCGCCACAGCGACCGGTGACGAGACTTTGTCGTGACAATCTCCACCTTTTCGATGGGGTCGCGCAGAACTCGTTTTGTTTTCTCGCACATCAACCATCACAAGTCTGAGTGGTGGTGCTGCTGGTGGACAGAACAGCGAAAAAGATTAATTGTTGTTGTCACGGGCAACAGCGGCAACATGCGGTTCATCGAGATCAAATCCCAGCGATAAGCTGCGCGAACGCGCGGCTCGGCAGGTCGAGAACGAGCGGGATTACGAATTTTGTCTCCGGGTGGCACCCAGGGAATGACAAATCGAGCTCCATCCAAGATGGCGTTGCTGGTCAAAAAAAATGGCGCGTCCGCGGGAAGGATTTGACAGGTGGTGACAACGAGGGGTATGGCAGCGAAAATTAATGAAATAAAAGATGGGTTATTACGGTGCAGCAGTAAATTGATGATGACTGCGTGTCTTTTCGGAACCGGACCGGATTCTCACTCAAGAAGACGGACCCGAAATTATATTGTTGTAACAATTTAGATTATTTCTCATTTTTCTCGGCTTGGGGTTCGGTTGTCTCATGTTTTTCGGTGGGCTTTGTCGCGCAACTTTGTCCGTGTCGCCGTGAACTTTTGTCGCCCAACGTCCGGCGAAAGAGACCGCAACCATAAAGGAATAAAAATCGCTTTTTACGACGGCCTGCAGCAGCACAGGAACTCTGAGAATTGTTCTTAGCCCGGGAGCTGCGGATGGGAACCGAGGGGTCTACGAACGGCGATGTGAGTGTGTGTGAGTGTTATAAATTAAGAAAATTCCGACGTTTTGTTATAATCATTTATTTTCGTTCCATCGCCGCCGTGCTCGTTCGGTTTTATGATTGGTCGCGTAAGGGGACAGTGCGCGAATCTTTGGGAACCGGGAGCCGCGCCGTCGTGATGAATCGTCTGTTTCAGAACGAACTGTCATAAAAGGCTTAAAATTGAAACGACATTCTCGCGGCTTTCCGTTGTTGTCGTCGGTCATCGGTCTCTGTCTTTGTCCTCTGGCTGTGGACGAAAAATTCGGCGACTGGAAGGTGCCTAATAAAGATGATGAGATGAGCTTTCGGATGGCGACGATGACGACGATCAATCAGGCCGTTAGGACTGTTCAATAAAATATTAATAACCCCTCGGCTTCGTCGTCTGAGCTCTTCCGGGGACAATGACGAGCAGTTCGATCACGACGACACCTCGTCGCTTCTTTGTCGTGAGCGAGCACTCTCTATCGCGATCGCGCGATCTGCAAGCGCAAAAACAACGCGATCAGCAAATTGTTCCTCCAAATTTAATGTCGATTTAATGTGGGACCCAAGCCGTCTTAATTACGCACGCCCCTCGTTCCCGTCCATCCATCTCACAGTAGGCTGACAATGTTGACGACGCTTGGCTCAAGGTCGTCTCGCGGAGGCTTACTGCGACTGTCATTTGACACTCCCTGCTGGAGGGGACCAGAGGAAAAACACGAACAACACGGTAGTTTCGTTTAATTTTATTTCACAGTTTGTCGTCCAAAACAGACGATGGCGCGACGGCGGGATAGCCGGGCACCTATAAAAAAGAGCAGGTATTCAAGCGACAGATTTCTGTCGTAAAACTTCCGCGGAGGTCCCCTGATCGGTCGATCGTGGGAGCACACTTGAACACGTTTCTAATGATGGTTGATATTTTTCCATTAAATGTCATCGTGCGATGACAAGTCATATTTTCGCCTCATGTATCGACCCGACCCAAGCAGGCGCGTCGTCGTCGTTGTCGCCGCCGTGAACGAGATCGATTCCCAGAAATAGATGGAAGCTGGATGACACAGTAGAAACGACCGGGCCCCGGCCGTTGATCGTCACCTAACCCTACCAAATACACCTCATCGAATCGAAGCCGGCGACACGACTTACGACGACTGTTTTCTTCGAACGTAAGCAAAAGACGCTTAAAATGACATTACACATTTTTTGTTGTCCTCCTTCGCACCGTCGTCCGTCATCATCCGCGTGACAGAACGACTCTGGAAGAGAACAACAAACCAAGAAAAAAACGACCCCAACAATAACAAATCAGCAGTAATAACAATAACAAATCAGTCGTAATCGTCGCCTCATCGAACGACGGCGACGAATCATCGCCCCAAAACGGACAGACCAGAAAAGAACCATCCATTCAAACAGGGAAGAGACGCACGGGACAAAACCGAGCCCCGGGGCATAAATAAACACAATGAGACGTACACATTTGGTGACAAATCAAAACATTACATCACATAACGACGACAAGACTGCCCTGCAGTGACGAGAGCAACCGCCAACAACAACAACAACAACACCAAACAGCAACACTGTGACTGTCGACTGTCGAGGATATTTCTGTCAGTGTTCATTTTTGGGTGACAGGCATTTGTTATTGTTTATGGTGACGGCGTGGGTCACCAACACCGAAATGTGTGACACCCCCCGTAAAAAGGTGAGACCCCCGCCCGCACGGATCGTGACGCACTGCCAAATGCGGCGTTGAACTCCTTCATCAAATTGCCGCGACCGCGACCGGGACCGGGACCGTGCGCGGTTCAAGTGGACTATCAAACGTCAACTGTCACCCGCGGGAAGTGTGTGACTCATGCGCGCGCGAAAAATGCGTTGGATTATAATTTAATTTCGGGTGTCACACCCTTTCTAACTGTGTATGGGAATGCCGCCGCTGCCCAGCGAGCGGCGGTAATTGACGACAATGCAAGGTCGCCGCGCGGCGAAGAGGTGTGATCGCCGCGACACCGCGCGCGTGTAATTACGGTCCACTCGCGCGCAGAATTGCGGCGGACAATGACAATATTGATCGGAGGCGGCGACGCGGCGTGACATACCGCAGAATGCCGCGCTCAAGTGTCATTGAGCGGCGAATCTGGGCGCTGGCCGCTGGTTGCTTTGATTGATTTCCGGCACTTTGCGGTGATCTAGATCTGCGCGGCGGCGAGCGATACAATCGAGCACTTTGTCTCCGCGCTCGCAAGCGCGCTGATCTGATGTCGTCAGCGGCGTTCGGGGCGACTCGCGGAGATAACCCCGCCGCGCCATGGTGATACATGTGTTCGCGTTAATCGAACTGTCACCAGCGTTCGGTCGGACACTTGATAATCGTGTTCCTAATTTAATTTTTATTCTGTCCAGCGGACGAGGGAGAGATAAGCCGCTTCTGTGGAAAGGTTTCTTTTCGCTTCGTTGTTGATGCCCTCTGCTGGGCTCCGCAGGCAGCAGAGTGCGCTAAAAGAGGCGTCAGCTCGCCTTATCAATATCTCGCTGAAACAAATATGTCACTCTCTCCTCGACGAGACTTGATCGCCGCAGGGCAACCATGCGAGGCGACTGTAACAAGATCCGGGGACCGTGCTCGATTGACAACCCAAGTGTACAACATCGCGTCGTGAAGTGCTTTATTTTGTGCTGCGGACAGCAGTAACACATCGAACCGCTGATAAACTTTCAATTTGACAGCTCGTCTATTTGTGCAAAATGTATACACAACACAAAACATCAACATCATCATTCATCGGTGCGGTGGCGGTTGTCTGCTTTCCGCGGGGCGAGGAACGGGGCACATCACAGAGACACCAAGCCGCGCGCATCGGAACAGAGGAACAGCGAGAGAGAGACACAGAGGCGAAGATTAGCCGCCGGCTCTCTCCTCTAGCCTGGTACTTGACATCGAATTGCATTCGGTACCGCGACCAGGCTGTTGTTGCCATAATAGTCGATCGTTTGTTTGTGCAATTAAAAAGGCAGTTTATAGCGCGACACAGCCGTCGTCAATCGACCACGGGTCGATTTGTTGTAAAAACTCACATTTTATAAGCTTTGACATTAGATTAACCTATAAGCCGCCGCCCGCTGTATGCTGCAGCAACGCTGCTGCCGCCGCCGCCACCGCCTGCTTCGATTCGGGTGAGTTTCCGATTCTTGATTTTCGTACACGTCGCTCGTGGATGATGCACACATACCCCGTGTGAGCCCTCGGTGTCAAGCGCGTTATTTATTTGGCTCGCCGGCAAGTTCGCGCGCGCGGCGAACTTGATATGTCAATCATGTGAATTGACACTTTTCGCAACATACGCCGCCGTCCCCGCGCCCTTCTGCCAAGAGGATGACCTCTTTTCTGCTTCTGGTGCATCTCCAGCCAGAGGGAATGACACGCGGTGAGCTGCACGGCTCACATTCGTGATCGCTTCTCGGTTGAAGCGAGCGACCCATCATCATCTTGTTTCGATGATCGATGAGCGCGGAGCAGCAACAACGGGACCCGCGGACGGTCAGACGGGTCGGACGGATGTTCCAATTTAGGGCGGCCAGCGGGTACCTGGTTTTGGGCAGCGGAAAAATTTTTCATCGACAAAAAGTGTGCTGGGCCGGGCGGCGACCCAGTTGGTGCCCTACTGTCTGACACTTTTTCTCGGTTTCTCGACTGGGGTCGATGCGTGATGCGAAAGAGCCCCGAATTGGACATTAAATGCTTTTTTGAGACGTTTTCTTCAATTGAATATAGCCAGCCAATGGCGACCACAACCAAATGTTTGGTTTCTCGAAGGGAACAAACGATATGATGTTTGACATATTCAAAAGCTTGTATCGTTTGACGACTAGGGGCGAGACACTGTACAAACGAGAGCAATTCTGAGAGATTCTGAGCTACCCTTTTTACCGATGATCGACGAAAATGGTTAAAAGACATCCCTAAAACAGCAATTTTCATTTAGCACACGCAACACTGTGCAGTTTGACATTGGTGCCAGATCACACTTTGGTATAAATGGGAGAAATTCTGAACAACACCTCGAACACAGATTTGCTCTCGTTAGATCTGTCTTGCCCCTAGTTTGACGAAAAGTGGATTATATGATTAATTTCTGTACTCTCATCGATAAACTGTCGAACGGCACTGAAAAAAGAGTTCAATTGACGGCTTAGAAGTCTAGTCATGTTATGACGGCTACTAGCACTGGCGGACCGTGGGTACACTGAAAGAAAATCACATTTTAATTTGGGTCAATTCAAGCCACCGTTCTAAATGGAAAAATTTCAGTGAGAGTTCGACAAAATGCGTATCAATGCCGCTGGAAGGTCTAAAAAGAGGAACTTTTTCGGAAACTCAACCAAACCAAAATTATCGGTGGAGATTTCCACGTAATTTCACCAAGAATGGCAAGAAATGTCAATAACTATCTCCTCAATATTCCTAAGGCGATCTATATTGTTCAAGCTTTACTTTTACATAGTGTTTATGGTTTTTAAAATTCAACTTGTAAATTTTAGACGTTTAAAAACCTTAATTAAATAAACATGAAATAGCAAGATTTTTTGAACTCTTTGATCAACTCCGGAATTTCTTGAAATTTTCAAGATTTTTCCAGGTGATTAAACTGTTCCAATAACTCCAGATTTCTTATATTTCTTTATGTAGTAGACACTCTGTTTAGCTGTTTGATCAATACTCTAAATAAATCAAACATGGATTTTAAGGTACACTCTGCAAATTTATAAAACTAATTTCTTGAATGATTTACGGTCGGCAGACTTTTTTTAAAATTCAATTTTGGACCGCAAATACAGTTAGGCTGATGCAGTCACTGTATTGGAGACTTTTAGAATCATCAAAAACAAATACATTTAAGAATGTGAGTAAAATCGCCACGGCATCAACGGTGATATGCATAGATAGATATAACACTGAAAAATTTCAGTAGATTTTTCGATATTTTAGCCGACATTTTATTACTCTACTGGAGTTCTTAATTAACGAACTTTACGTACTGTCTGTTAAGTTGAATATTTTTTTTTTTAATTTTGGAATATCTTTGGAAGACTTCTACTTTGTTGCAGGGAGCCAAGAACGAATGTTTTGTACTCCCCCGACGTTTCGGCCGATAGGTTTAGGCCTGCACCAAGGGTAGTAGCGTCTATTGCCCTTTGATTTTTGTCCTTTGTTGCACAAAATTCCACAGATCCCGAAAGTTCAAACCAAAATTGCAAGAGAAGTATCATTGGATTTTGTAAAGCAAATAGCTGTAAACTGCTTCGATATCCTTTCAGGAAAAATCCAAAAATTTCAAATCAAAAAAAAGAATAATAAAAAATATTCAAAACTATAATTACTTCAAGTTGCTATAAAAATTCTAGCAAAACATTTTTAGCATGTTCCTTAAAAAGTCTTTCTCAGACTTCATCAAAATAATTTTAAGGATTCTTCACAGAAACCAAGTCAAGAAATTTCGTTAAAAATCTAGAAACTTTGACTGGTATTGCTTCAATCAAAATTGCAGCCAAATTTTGTAAAAATCTCAAGTCTTTTGACCGAAATTCCTTCGAAAACTTTACAAACATCCTGAAGGAGTTTCACAAGAAATAATGCGCCAAAGCCTTCGATGTTGTTAGCCCTTTTTGATGCTGTCATCATTTACCGAAGTGATTCTCAAAAAAAGATAAAACACAAGGCTTCAATAATACAGAAGCCAGCAAACCCATCATAAACTGTATGAGGAATAGTTTCAAGAATTGTATTAAAATTCTTAAACTAAATAAGGCAGATTTTTTTTTTTCTAGATAAGTACCAGACTTTTTTTTACAAAACATTCTCAAATTACATTAGAAATTTCTGCAAGTTGCTTAACAGAATCCTGTCAGGCCCACATTTTAGGGTCCACTTTTTTTTTGTTTGTTTTTAAGCGCCAGAAAATGACGTTGAAAATATTGGAAGTATTGTCGTTAAAGATAAATGCCATGTGATGATTCTATTTCGATAATCTCTGAAAAGCCTCCAGGAATCATTTTCGGAAGTTTTTCCAGGATTTCTGCTTCTGATTTTAATCAGAAATTTTACCAGAATTATTCTCTATGTTTGCACCTTCAGAAATGGCTTTCTCAAATGAGTTTCCAACATTCTCAATAACCCAATGGGTCCCAGCGTTTATTGCTGCAATGTGTCCCAACGTTTTACTGGTCCAAGTAGAATATGCAACGAATTTTCAACGATCTAAATTTCCCTGAGTTTTCAAGAAATTTCCTGCGTGTTCCAGGTTTTTCCAAACTTCCCTGAAGAGTAACGGTTGTCCACGTTTTTCCAGGTAATAAACACACTGTCCTTAATTCTAAATCCTTAAAAAAAACTTCTGAATTGTGATTAGTAGTCCGAATTATATTGAAGCTCAGGGCCGTATTTAGGGACGGGCCAGGGGGCATGGCCCTGGGTTTCCACATTTCTGGAGCCCCCACAAAATTTCACTTTACGAAGAAAAGCGTGAAACAAGAAATAAAGTTTCTTAAGTTTTTTAATATCTTCCTAAACTTTTCACCATCTTTCCAACTTAACGTGTATGTTTTGTGTAATTGTTCAATATATCCTTCGAGATTCTAGGAGATAATTTTCACCTGTATTCTAGAGAATCTTTTGAATTCTACAAAAAATGCTAAATACTGTAGAATGAAAAGTCTGAAAGTGCCTGCTGAATAGTCTTGTTTATTTCTCCCGAGTATTTGTCAAAATATTTTGAAAAACTTCTTAAATGTCGAAGAATTTCTAGCAGAATGTAGAATATTATTTAGAATTCTGGGCTTCAATTTGGGTCCGCATACGTATAATCTATTCAAGCTGAACCCTGCTATTGTTGAAACATTTTATTGTGGAACTTTTGCAAAAAAAATTGGGTGAGAAATTATTTTTTTTCTTTTTTTAATATTTTTAATTGGCGAAATACATGGACTTGTTTAGTATATTGCACTTCAAATTGATAGAGAAATGACAAGAGATCTTGAATTTGAAGAATTTTGCAAAACAAGATCGTGTTGATATTGAACGAAAAATCGTCCGGGATTTCCGTCATTAGTTTCCTAGAAATTCATAGAAGTAGTTTGAATTGAAATGAAGCCAGAAATTGTACATGATGGGCTTTTGTATCTATTAAAATATTCACTTGAAACAACAAAACAAGAGTTCCATATTTCCATAAACTTGTTAAAAACATATTTAAGAATTTATTAGAAAGTTCTTTTCTTAGGTTTTCAGGAAATTCCCAGTAGCGTAATAACTAAGGATTTGTAAATAATTCCTTAAAGACATCCTAAAATAATTTTTGGTAGTTTCTTGAGGGATTTTCCGAATGAGTTTCTAGTGGATTTTATGAAGCAGTTTTTAAAGACATTCTATGAAAAAGCCAAAAAGCTGAATCAAAACTTTAAACAAATATATCTTTTTGAGAAAAACATAAGTTTTTATCGGATATTTTGCTGGCAAACCTGATAGACAGTATGCCATATTCGGCTCTCATAGTGTAGTTCTAAAAGTGTTTCATATCTTATCCCTTAAAAACTAAATCGAATGTAGCTCAAAACTCATTGAAGGGGAAACTTTTGACAGAATTTCAAATAGAATTTCGAAAAAAGTTACTTTCGGAATCGTTGGTGGTGTAGTTGGAAGGATAATGAATTAAATTTCAAAAATTTCTCAGCAGGGGGAGCTGAAAAAGATCTCTCGAAAGTATTGCATGTATAAGTTCATGTTTCTGAAAGTAGATTACTTGAGTTCACTTGTATTCGGCTTATTCAGCATGGGTTTTCTAATTTTTGTCGTCATTTTATGAAAAAAATGTCATTCATTATTGAACAACATTGTACATCCCCCGATTTTTCTGTTTTTTTTTTTTTAATTTTAAATCAAAACCCCACAAATACTTTGAATTGATCCAACTACTTTGGTCGCATTAAAACCAGATGTAACGTGAGCTGCCCCAAATTGTAAACGATTGATATGATTTGCTTTTTGCGGTTTGTTTTTACTTGCACAAAAATTGAATTTATGTTTCTGGGAGCATTCATTTAGTACATCACGCTAATGCCGTTTTTCTTTTTGAACCTGGGTTGGAACTGGATTGGCGGACAATGTGTAAACAAACTCAAACAAACTTTAGTACAAGCGAAACCGAAGTCGGGTTGGGGTTGAAACTGTGATCTCATCCAGTTCCAACCCAGGTTGGAACTGGATCAAAAAGAAAAACGGCATAAGATTGGGAATTTTCGATCCCCTCTCTCCTTTGTACGAAAAAACACATTACAAACTTTGATTATCACATTTGATCAGACGTCCCTCCCTGTCTAAGCGTGACGTACTATATGGATGACTCTTTTTGCGGAATTTTAAGATATTTTCAATCCCCAGATTAACGGGTTTGACATAAATTATTTAAAAATTTTGGAACATCCGAAAAGTTTCTTGAAAATCAAAATCCTACAGATTAACTTTTTTATTAATACAACTACTTTGGTCGCATTTTCTGTTTAAACAGACTCCACGTGGGCTATCCCTATTGTTGAACATCTACACGCAGAAAAAAGCATGATGAAATCAAAAATATTTCAGGTAAACTCAAATAAATTGTCAATTTGTTCTGGCAACAAAAATCAAACTGTTTGAAGCAAATCGAACGTCACATTTGAAGCAAATTCAATCCATTTTTGAAACAAAAATGCATCTTCTGACAGGTTATGTTAGAAACAAATGTAAAATTATTTGTTTTTTGTGGCAGGTCGGCCCTACGGAAATATTTGTTTTCCAATTAAATTTACAAAGTCATTTCCTTCTCTAGGAAAACCCACCAGCCGCTTGGCACTTTCAATGCCAACATCATGTAGATAACATACGCTCCTCAAATCAATGGGATTTCGTGGAGACTTTTGGTGAAACTTGACTTTTATGCAGGAGGAAATCTTGTTTGGTGCTGCAGCTAGAACTTGAGAGTTTTGTTTATGTTCTCGACGGCGGAAAGGGGGGGCTCTTTAATGGGTATTTCAGAAATCAATAGGTAATTGAGTTAGTTTTAAAAATTAATTTTTTAGTTTTAAATATTTTATCAGCTTACCGAATAAACAGGAATATTTTTGTTTCAAACGAACGAAATTTGTCTCCGTATACATACTTCCACTTATTCCTCACTTAACTCTTAGTCGTTTTTGTGAGTGTTTTTTTTTTAAATATTTTATTGACTTTTTTTATTTTTTTTTAATATATTTGAATTTAATTGATTTTAATCCCTTAACGGGTCGAAATCGCCATGCACCTTGCATATTGAAGGAATGCAAATGTGCACCCGGCTGCCTTGTAACTTTGAATGAATTGGTGGGTGGATCCAAAAGCAGATGAATTGTTTGCAATACAAGTGAATATTTTAAAATGCAAAGATTAACAAACGTTGTTTATCGAATGTAGCAGTTGAGTTACCATTGGCGTAAATAGGGGGTGGCCAGGGAGGCCTGGCCCCCTTCAGAATCACGAGATTCAGGCGATAAGTATCTTTGAAGCAGTTCTGGAGTATAATCTATATCGACATGACCATGCTCCCTAGACTTATGAACTAGTAACGGTT
This sequence comes from Aedes albopictus, assembly GCF_035046485.1. NCBI lineage: Eukaryota > Metazoa > Arthropoda > Insecta > Diptera > Culicidae > Aedes > Aedes albopictus. Next base: position 39,005,449 of record NC_085138.1, on the reverse strand, counting down.
ATGTGAGTAACTTTGTTAATCATTTCAACCATGTTACTGTCGAATAAAAATGGTTTACAAGATTTGAAGTCAAAAAGTAGAATGATAGGAACGAAATTCTCCTTATTCATCGAAGAAAACCATCACTCACAAATGTTTTACGAGACAAGTTTAGATAACATTATGCGGGGGCGAACAATGTTTCCCTCGAGGCTTCCCTGATGCTGCTTCCGATTGCAAACATATTCTTTTATCCTCTACTTTGCCTAATGCAGATATAAGATTTTTCTAATGCTTCATCTTAAAAATTTGGAGAAAAATAAGGAAGTGAAAAACTGGAAAAGTTTTGAAAATAGTTGAATCACATGCGTTGAAATGAATTGTTTGTATTTTTTCATTCGTAATTATAGTTTTTCATATTTATTTTCTTTTTTTTTGTGTTTTGATAATTTGGTATTCGTCTTGTGTTTTCTTCAGTTTTTTTCTCTGTTTTGTCCTCTTTGTGTTCCAAGCTGCTCCTGGCCATCCGGAAGACCAAATCTCACAACAAGTTGGTACCAACACCACAAGGCACCGAATACGCTAACAAGATGCGATTCACCCCCGGATGAGCTGCAGTGAAACCTTTGATTCAATCCTTACCCTGTCTATCTCTCAAAATGTGACCTTCTAAGCTCGAGCTGCCACGCGTACTCTGGCTTCCACCCATTACTAACAGATATCATTAAAAAGTTATTACTCTGTATAATGCATACTATTAAGTACAAAAAAATCTTCGGCTCCGTAAAGCGTTATAAGCGATTGAGCCTCAAATAAATGAACTAGATAAAAAAAAGTTCCCTAACTTTAATCTTCTTTGGACCGATTGGACCAAGAATTTCGTCAGCTTTCAGCTATTAGACGAAAAAAAGATTCTTCATGCCCATCATATTGAAGCGTTAGGAAAGTTACATTATTTGTACAGTAGATGCTCAATAACTGCAACATATTTACGTTTCGCTTAACGAATGCAATTCGGAAAACATCACACTGTAACAAAAGTACATGAAAAAACATCGCATCGCTGTTTAAATTTAACTTTGACGGAGTTGAAAAGCATTGCAGTTGAAGCATTTGCACCGAGCGAATGTCTACTGTATCAATTTTAGTCAATGATGATCATATCTTTGACTTTAGACTCAATTTCCAATTGACTGTTTATCATTTACATTAATTTGCATACATTTAAACATTGAACGACAATGTCTACATGAATAACCACCTCCTTCAACACCACACTGAGCTGAGCTCAAAATACGAGACGTGTTGAACAAAATACAACAGCGCGATCACTCAAGGGTTAACATTTGATATCAACAGCCGTTGCTTAAAACCAACAAAAATGTTGCCTCAAACTAACAGAAATGTCAAAACAGATTATATTTGTTTGATTCTCCAACTGTCTAAACTGCAGTCTAATATTGTCTATCCGGTTGGAATCAAGACCGACATTCAATCAAAAATTGCCATTTTCTTGATCCACAAGTGTTGCAACTGTTTCGCATCTAGTGCGCTGTGTTGCTGACAACAACGGGAAGGATGCGCACTACTTTTGACATAATTAAAAAAACGTCGCGAGTTGGGTCGCGTCGCGACTTGATTGTGCGAAGTCCGGTTTGGTGGCGGCCCGACAATAAAATTAGAGTATCTTAAGCTACGAGGTGTTACACTAATATTGATCTGGGAAGGAACACTAGGCGCATCTATATTTAGTACTGACAAGAACTTTTTGCACAAACAATTCTCTTTCTAGCTGATGCCTCCTAAATAGTTTGTCCATTCCGAGAAGTCAGAATCGATTCTGTTCTGATATGGGGGTAATTCAGTAGGAGCACGCTATGAAAGGAATCTGACAATCAGCGACTTTTTGCTTCTCTACTTAACTGTCAACAACAGTCTTACATAAACAGTTCTTACATAAAAATCCTAACTTACCTTGTTCAGATTATCGACGATCGCAGCAATCAGTTTGTCACCGCACACTTGGATACTGTTGTGCTGGCAAAAGAAACACACAATTCGATGTGCACCTCACTTCGCAAACAATCACAAAATCAGTTGTCGTCTGCCTTCTAAACGTTGTTGTTGTTGTTGCTGTTTCTGTTGTCGTAGATGATGCTGTCGAAATTGTTGTTCGTAGTCCTGCACCATTCACTCACGAAATTTTATATTTCGCTTCTTTTTTTTTGAACTTTTCAACAACCAACTGGGCGTCAATTTTTCCGCCCGCTTTTTTCACACTTCCGAATTTGGTTTCGGTTTTGCTTTTTCCTCTCGCTATTTCGAGAGAGGGGACACTTTAACTAAAATTTTGGTTTGGCACCACAGGTGTGTGTTGTTATCGTTGTTGGTTTTGTTGTTGTTGTTGCTGTTGTTGTATCCACAAGATCTGCCTGGAATCAGATCTTCCTTTGATTTTTCATTTCAGATTTCACATCAGATCACTTCAGATTGCTTCTCAAGAATCACTTTTATGGGTTCACTAGAATTTTGTTTTTGTTGATCGGTTCTTCCCTTTTTTCCAAGAATTTTTCACTCGCATTCTATTGTGCGTAACCACACGATCACTGAAGAGTACCCGCGAGTGCGACACTTTTGCGTAACTAAACGATCGATCGCAAATTATTGCGCGTTTGTCACTTGCTGTTAGTTCCCGTCGTCCCGTATGGATTTTGTGTCGCGCACCGCACAGTGTCCAGGAAAAAACTCCGTCCGCGGCGCTCTCCGTGTGTACACTGGAGAGGAGCTAAGGCCACTTTTCGGGGGTAGGCCCGCACCTTTGGTTGGATCGCAGCGGTAGCGTCGCGCCGCGCGTGTATTCGTAGCACAATGTGTGTATGCCCACCGCGCAATCCGAAAGAACTATTGCTTGATGGCCCGGAGCACTACTAACTTGGCTAACACCCCGCGCGCACTACTCGTTTGCTCGCTCGCGACTTGTCGCTGACTACTGACTGCTGAGGAGGTGAGGATCCTCAACGATCTTGCGCTGCTGCTACCGAAGAAGCGGGATGATGATCACCGCCGATACGACACGCGAGAACCGTGACGCGACACAGAGCGAGAGGGAGAGGTTCTGGTGGCGAGATCCGACGAACTGAAGATGATATTATTTGGTTCGATTTAGGGGTCTGCACCTCAACGGCAGACGTCCCCGCGGTTTGTTCCAAGATTAGGAATCAGGTTTGCAGCCGTGCCTCAGCTGCTGCACACCACAAAGCACACAAGAAACCGATTGAGAGCGGAGGACTCGGTGTGTATGTCTCACTCGTTAGACGGGTTCAATAATACTGGTTGAACCCTCGGATGTGACGAAGAGAGCCAAGTCAGGTGTCGTATGTGCGCTGCGGTCGCGCTACCAAAACCGTCCTACCCATACAACCGAACGAAGGTGGAATACGGAAAATGTTGTCCAGCGACTGGCTCGGAGAGAGAACACAGCAAGTGCGGTGCGATAAGCTCAGCAGAGGGAAGAAAAGATTCCACAAAGAGACACATGCACGCGCGCCGCAACGGAGAAGAGCAATCCGCGAAGTCGTCGCGTCGCCCGCACGTTGCGAGCGAGAGAGAACCCACCGCCGTCGAAGACAGTGAAGGCGGTGAGGGACGATTTTGTTCGATTCTCCTACACACCATACATTGACCGAGCACCACCAACACCACCCGAGCACAGAGCGAGCGCGAGCACAAAGCAGAGAGCGCGGTGCACGTAAATAGCGTGTGCACAGAGGTAAAGCATAAAAAACAACATAATAACGTTGACAGACACACAACAAACTGTTGGAATCGAGTGCGAAGCGAGACGACAAAGAGAATCCAGAAAATCGGGAGTGGGGGAAGCTTAGCTATTGATGCAATCCCGTACCCGCATTGGACTAAGCGACACATTCACACACACTGTCACGTCGCGTAAGGCGGTGGGTTTAGGGTGGGGTGGCGTCACACTGCGGTGACATTTTCCCTTGCGACAACTCGGTTGACACCACCACTACAACAGCGCTGCGGCAATCGAAAGGACACATTCGAGTGACAATTTTGTGGGCTGTCGTTAGCTTTTATGTGACACACTCACACAACCACGCAATCTCTCGCCTCTTTCCCCCTTATGTACAACATTCTATAACCAGCTATGCTTCTACACACCCTACAATGTTTATTTATCACACATAAAATTCTTCGGAAGAGACATATAATTCCGCACGAAGTGACACACAGAACCAGGCCTTCTCTCTCTCTGTCACGCTACCAACCTATCCGAGAAGGAGGGACTGCGCGCGTGTAAATTTGTCACTTGTCCTGCTATATACCGGAAAGTCACGCACACAACCGCCCGCACGCAAACTGTCCCCATCGGTCCAGAGTGTTTGGGGACATTGTGCGACACTGTTCGAGCACATAAGGCAGTACCACCCACCCCCCTTCAACTGCCCTATGGATCCCCCTCAGTTGAAGGGGTTGTTGGTAGTTGTCGTTGTCGCCGTTTGACCGTGCGGTCACCGTTCTCCGTCTCTTTCTTGTCCGTGTTCTTGGTCCGGCTGGCTGACCGACCGGTGCCGTGCGGCGTCCAGGAACCCGATGCGAGGGGGGCTCATTCGCTCCAAGCAAGTGATATCTCGCTCTCCAGCGAGACGTTTCCTCCGTCTATACTACTCGCTTATAGCTTAGGCTCTTGCTGTACAGCAGCCGGATGGTGTGCTATTATTATGTATATACAACATACATTATTATAGAACACACTTGCCGTCACCGCGCGCTGCTACCGCGCTGGCCGCCTCCACCTCCAGGAACAGCAAAGTCAGCGGCTCCACTTCACTCTGTGCGGAGCGGATCATGTCGTATCCGTATGGGGGATAGAAAGGAAGAAGACTCCCCGTTCGAACGCGGTGGAGTGTGCAAGCAACAGAAGCAAAGCACTTTGGTCGTTTTGCGCGTATACCTATCTATACACAGTCTTTGTGGTTCTTTGCCGTGGTGGATGATTTTTCCTGTTCTTCCACACTATATCGGCCCAACTGCTAATGCTGGCTCTGGAAGGAAATAAAAATAGATTTTTTTAGTCTTTTATGGGATGGTTGTGCGGTATCGGCGGGGTCGGTAATGGACCCTTGTGCGTAATCACGCAAAAACGGCCTCGCTCAAAAATGTGTTCGGCCTGCACATTTTTAGTAAACATCCATGCCGCACATGACTGTGTTCGAAACACACATTTTTTTAAAATTGCTCGTACGCTCATATGAGCATGTATTTTGCAATAATTTCGACATGGCAATCTCACTGGGTTTATAAACCACCTTCAAATACCGAAAAATATTGATATTTTGCAAAAATGTGAGCGTGCGAGCAATTTAAAAAAATGTGTGTTTCCAACACAGTCCCTGTGCGGCATGGGCGCTACTCAAAAATGAGAGCTTTTATTTTAGAGAGATGGGTGTTGCGAAAGGGGACATTTTCTTGCACGTTGCAGACGATTTTGAAACCAGTTTGAATGGCGTTTGGTTTTGGACAACTTATGAGCCAGTGTTTTGATAGAATAGTCAAAACTGTGATACTCATACTGGTGACTTTAAAGCAGGTCTTTAGGCAACAATAATATTTTCCCGAAGTTAACCTCGATTCATTGATTTATAATTTTCTGCTCTGTGCTAGGATGCCACACTATTTTCTTCCTATTTTCTCCAAATCAATTATGCCATGGTTTCCCAAACTGTGGGTCGCGACCCCCAGGGGCGTCGCTGGTCTTCATCCAGGGGGTCTCGAGGGACAGCCCAATATTTTACTGGAACAGACAACAAATGAGGGAATTTCTATGGTGGGTCGTGAAAAGTACGTCTGTTGGCAAAAGGGAATCGCGCACCTTGTGGACCTATGGGCTATGCAGTTATTCTCAGATTCTATCAATTTGACTGAGAAAGAAAGCATTTTGCTTAGCTTGGGCGATTGTACGTGTATTCCATGCTTCTCCGTGATTAATACTTACTGGTACAAATTGCACTAATAAAGCCTGTACCCGCAATAATCGGGACACAGAAGTACGGCTTTAGCTCTGTAATGAATCGGTAAAATTGGCCAAATAATTCACTGAGAACTCTTTGATTGTTGTTGCTGTTTATTTAACTTATAACTTTGAAAGAGGGAAAAGCCCCTTTGAGTGATTTCCTTGAGAACTCTTTGGTGTATGTTTATTATTTGTGGCAAATTTCATAAAAATCGATGCATTACTTTTAACTGTGGATAAAAAACAAATCGACGTGGTTTTAAGAATTTTGTACAATCATGACCAATTTACATTCGCATAATAGATGGTTCTTTTACGCTACAGTTCAAAGTTTTGTGATAATAAATATGAAATTTCGTTAGAAGTTATGATACTTATTGGGACACTTTCTTGCAAAATTTCATCAACTTTTATCAATTGGTTTGAAAGCTTCTGGTGTGGAAAGAGGTGAGTGTTAGTGAAAATTTTTCGTGTTTTTCATGTGCAATGTTTGCCTATTCATAACTTTTGAATTTCCCTGCCAATTTTCATGAAATTTTCACAGAAGGTAGTGGATTATGTGAATATTATGCCTGCAAAATTTGATGATTATTGATATAGTACTTTCAATAGTACAATCGAAACAATAAAGGGTGCTGGCTAATTGCTGTCTGGGAGGCTAAAATCACGTTCAGTCCCAATACATGTTTCGACTATAAAATTGTTGATAGTGCATCGATTTTTTGAAATTTTGCCTATGCAACAGATGTAGATTGAGAGGTTTGTGTTCAGAATTTCAGCCATTTCCTTTGCCAAATTCAAAAGTTACTGCGCTGACAAGCAAAACTAGGGACTGTACAAAATTTCTTTGGCGCACATTCTACTCTTTCATTGCTACAACATAAAGTACTGCACCGATTCACATGAAGTTTTGTACGTGAAATGTACACAACTTAAGATGTTATTAGGCCAAGTTTGAGCATTTTCAATGTATCTATTGCAGAGTTACAGCTGTATTTCTGTGTTCCGTTTATTGCGGATACAGGCTTTATCTAAATTTATACATGGATGTGCGAGAGTTCGACTGTTGGATCTATGTTTTAGGTTAGGGTATTCGGCTTATCAGTCCTTTTTCTCTAGAACGATAACGGTTTTCGATTCGTCCCTACGTTTCGGTAACGGTTGTTACCATCCCCAGGGGAAAATTAGTGGAATCGTTCTTTGTTTGGAGGCTTTGCTGAGCATTTGTCTATGGGGTTTTTGGTAGTTGTATATGCGTACTTATTGCTATGTTTTTTCGGTAAAATTCGGTATTTTTTAGCACTTTTTATATTGGTTGGTTATTGCAGTCCAAACCAAAATAGTGCAAAAACTACAACAAACTAGTAACAACATCACGTGTTCCTGTTCTACCGTCAACGAAGTAGGCGCTGTCATTCCGCTTAAACTTTCAAAGTACATATTTTAACCCTTGAGGACGCGCTGTTGTGAAAAGTACAACACTACCAAAAAACCTCGCTCGTCGTATACAGAGCGAGTGCGGTGCAGTTTCGGTTGCTTGATGGCGCGCGTCCTGAAATGTTAAGCGCAAAACATCCGCCGTCGCGTGCCCATGACACACCCTTAACCTTTCAGGACGCGCGCCATCAAGCAACCGAAACTGCACCGCGCTCGCTCTGTATACGACACCCAAGTAACATTTTAAGTTTTGTTCGGCTCTACAAGAGATCTTCATGACCAATTTTATAAAACTTGTAATAAAACTGAATCATACATCAAAACCTCTTGATAACCTCTTTTACAGCATCTTCCGGCTAAGTGGACCACTCTCGGAGAGGTTGTGCAAACCGCATTAAGAGTTGCAATAAAACCGTTTTAAAACCTAGTTGAACAATGTTCCATTCTCGTTTGTTGTTTTTTTTTTAACAAAAACTATGACAGCTCAAGATGCAGAGAAACTTCTGCGATGGCACGTAAAGTTCAGGATGATACATCATTCGTAAGTAGAAAGCGATCATTTCAAAGTAATATTTCAGTAGTTATTATGCTGGTAGGCTTATGCGCGTTCGAATTTACCGTGAATATTGGGGTTGCAGAATCATAAAATTAATGCGCTTCGAAAATAGTCAATATTATCATCTTGGAATGAAATAAATCAATTTGTGAATTTAGTAAAACTATCTCGAATCACAAGAAAACTCAGCAGAGAGAGTTTATTTATGTGAGCATGTTATGAAAATGGTGGCAAACTATCAATTCATTGCGTATTTAGGCAAAATCAACTATTTTCCATTCACGTAAGCTAATTATTCAATATGGCGACGACCATAATCAGCGAAAATAAAACGAAAGCAAGTTTACTTTTATGATGACCGCAATAAACCTAGCAGCGTCGTAGTTTCTGCTTTTCCACCAACAGATGTCGTTACTAATAGAACGGATCGCCATCTGTTGAGAGTTTTAACAGTTTTATTGTGGTAATAATGATTGCCAGAAGGTTTACATATCGGAAAGTTTTGTTTACTCTATAAATCTGTCATTATGAATATCTTCAAGTATACTATAAAACATTTTATCAATGGTTTTCATAAAAGCAGTCGTAAAACTGTGAGTTTTAATTATTGCTGTAATAAAACCTTAATAAAAATCAAACAAAACCAAGCATGGAATTGTTACTTGGGCAAGCGAGGTTTTTTGGTAGTGTTATACTTTTCTCAACAGCGCGCGTCCTAAAGGGTTAATACTGGGAGCGATAACGCCAGTTAACGGGAAAGCTAGTTTCAAACAAAAGTACACACAACACCAAAAGGAAATTTTGGAGAAATTTGTTTGGAGGTATTTCAACGGAAATATCACTAGAGAAACTTCTAAAAATAAGACGCCACAAGATTTTCTGAAGGAAACCCGTGAGTCATTTGTGTGGAGCAGATTCCGGATTAGCCCCTTGAGTAATAACCGAAAGAATTCCTGCACTCTCCTATGGAATCTTTGTATTCTCATGTATTGTTTATGAACTTGAAAGTTCATGTGCAAGCTTTTGACTTCTCTTCAAAACGACATTAAAATCGGAAAGAGGGTCAGAAAGAACTTATGTTGAACTTCAGAGCAGAGATCAATCAAATTTTAACCGAACTCATGTTAAATTTGTGCGTGCCTCTAAGCTCAAATATAGTTCAATTGGACATATTCCAACAATTTGATATGTTCCGCTTGTTTCGAACTTGAAATTTTAACCTTATCAAAAGTGAACTTCACTTGAACTTCGGCGACAGTGGAGCTCGGGAGAAGTTCTCATTTAATTTAATCACTCGAAAATCGAGCTCGGCAGCCACAGCTTGTGTTAATTTCACAAGTACACTTTGTTTCACTATAATATTTCAACGTACATAGGGTGCCTGTACCAGTTATCGCACTACCTAAGGGAAACTGTTTCTACAAAAATAAGAACAAGACCGACGAATGTCATCGACATGTCAAATGATTGATTAGTTGTCGTACTTCACAGGAAAAATATAGAAACGGAACCAAAACTAGTTTTCCAAAACTACTTTTAGTATTTATTACGGCGTGTGCCAATGAGAGGAACCATGTACCAATTATGGACACATTTGTTAATTTGGGTTCCACTTCACACTATTTACATGCATTCCTTATGGGATTAGCCATAACTGGTGGTACACTATGGCGAAATAGGATGCAAGGAAGCGAAAATGTTAAGGAAAATGATTTATTCTTATCATAATTTGAGCAAATTTTAAAGTTTGAATGATTGCAACCATCCATTGTGAACGGGATCTGTTGTTCACGATTTTTTTCTTGTTGATTTGTATCATTGCACAATGGCCGGAAGCCGGACAAAACCTCAAAAATTGACTTCAATTTTTTATTTTTCAAATATTTTTCTTTCATTATAGATACTTCAACTAAGAAAACCCCAAATTTTCAAGTCATTTGGTCAAAAATTGAGTCTTGTAGATTTTTTCAAAGTTGAGGTTTTGTGTGGTATTGTACTAGTGTTATTTTTTTTTTAATTTTATGAGCTTTCTTCATGAGCTCGTTGTAAAACTTAGGAAGAATTGGATAATGTGACAATATTATCGATGATTTTGGGTATAAATAACCTTTATATTTCAGAGTGCGTTTGGAATCCAATCATAAATCTATTATGTTTTTAAGGCATGCATGGACTTTTATGAAATTTTGGAGAAAAACTTCGCATTAAATAGATCCAGTACTTGTTTAGGAAACGTCAGAAAACGACGCCATATCCCGAATCTGACGTGAAATTTTATCTAGTTTTTGGCTATATAGGTCACTGTTTGCGCATTTTTGCGCTAAGAGCGAAATTATTATTTTTTCTATCAGGTTACAATGGAGCGGCATGGTTGTGGAAGAAGTGATATTAGGTCATATGAATAAAGCTGAGTAAATACTCTTTACTCAGATTTCTGTGAAGATTCACAGAGATTTGCTCCACAGCTTCACATAGATTTAGTAAAGAGTATTTACTCAACTTTATTCATATGGCCTATTGTTTGAAGTTTATATTTTTTTTCTTAACATAATTCAAATTGACTTCAGAATACCAATAATTTAGTGTAATCCTCATTCTTGTAAGAGACCTTCACTAAGTCACGTGATGATTGGGGGAGGGTAGCGTAATGAGGGGGTGGGGGTAATAATGTGATGGCCACAGCTTTAACATTTTTCAATTTTTTTTATTATTATTTTTTAAATGTGGCTTATTTTTTGACATAAAAAAACACAAGAAGGTGGGTGCTCCAGTTAAAAACAGCCAGCTGGAGAGGAGGGGAGTCATGACTAAGAATGATTAATCTTTTATTTACTGAGACGCTACCTACATCTCGCAATGTTAAAGACCACTAACTCTTATAACCTTAAAAATAAAATGAAGGCAAAACAACCTTAGAAAACGCTTTTTAGTGAAAACCCTTATATATTTTTTCAAAAACTTTAAGTTTTATTGTATGTTATTCATGCTTTTTCGTAGAACACCTTTCAACTGAACGACATTGAAGATTTTGAAAATATTTGCTGGAGCTCTACTGTTCATCATTATAATTACCGATCTTTGATGATCGTTTATCAACAACTCTTTTGCCAATTCTTTATAGATGGGATTGTTTTGGTTGCTTTTACAAGTGATAACAGAAATCAATGTGCATTTCAACCCGCGCATATATGAAAGCGTTGAAACGAGATTGATAAAAAGCAGTTCAAATTTTACGCAGATCACTATATGTGACTATCTGACCCCATTTTAAATCGTTGATTCACCTTCGTGTACCCACCGTTAAACGTCACGTGGTCTATGAACGGTCCCTGAGAATAGACCGCGACTTGTCAGCCAACATTGGTGTGTATCTGAATTTATCCGTTGAAATAAAACGTTGATAATCGAATTTTTCTAATGATTTATGTAGTTTTAAAGGTTTTGGACCCTAACGGCAAGAAATACACAAATATAGTTAATGTTAATACCAATACATGATTTAAGAACCCCCAAATTAAAAGGTTAATCAAAATCTACGTTCAAAAAACACATCGTGTTTGCTTATTATCGATTCCTTTTTACATGCTTCCCATAATCAGTAGATTTCATGCGGATAAAAGTCATCCACCTTTGCTGTTTTTAACCCCGTCTCATTTGTCGTACCAGCGCACCGGTAATTGACGCAATCATAGTCACGGAAAACTTATGAACTTTTGTGAATGATTGGCACTGGCACTAATTTGTTGCTTTGCACTTGCTCAAATTACGAACCTATACAAACAGAAAATGACAAATTGCGTAAGTTTACGAGAAGTTCCACGTAAACTTCTTTCGAACCTTCGGCTTACTCTGTCTCACAGAGTAATTTAAGTTCAGAGAAAGTTCACAAGCGAACCTGATTGAGCTCTAATAAATGATATCAGCACATTGAGTAAAATCCCACAGTGCTTAACAACACATACATGGAGTAGTGATTAGGCACCGGCTTTTAACGAGGAGAACCCGAATTCAAGTCTCAGTAAGTAAAAAAACCCTAATTTATCCACCTAGCGGTGATGGTGCCTTTCTCGTGCTTTAAAATATCCTTTCAACAAAACTCGAGCGACATGTTGATGACATTGACATAAATACAACATGAAAACTGCTTGCTAAATCTACTCAATATGGATACATTTTATATTAGCATAACATCCAATATTCAGAAAATATAAGACAGCGATCCAAAACTCAAACCAAACAAGTGTCATGAAGCCGCAAAATTTTGAAACGTCATTTTAGATTTTCCGGTCATCATTTTATGACTCCGGATATCTACCCCAACTAAACTAATCGCCATCTTGAACATTGAGACACCATCTTGGATCTTGTACCGACTTTTCGAACCCTCTAAGCAGAATATCCTCTTCAAATGAGTGTATCTATCAAAGGATAAGCAACATAGGGCGGAATTAAAAGGTACGAAACTGATTACACTCATTCGAAGACCATCTTGGATGTTCTGGTATTCATTTTTGGACTCTGCACCTAAAATTACATAAAATAGTCACCGTATGGAATTTTGGCATGTCGTTTATGATTTTCTGGTTACCAGTTTTGGACGAAGACCGGCATTCTTCCCCATTCAAACTATAGTCATATTGCAGACCTTGTGAAACAGCGCACAGCTTGGGTTTTCTGATTACAAATTTTGAATTCTGGACATATTTTCATACAAAATATGCCCATAATGCAAGAATTAAAAATCCTATAAAATAGGCACTAACTTGAGTACTGGGCCATTACCTTGGGGGTCATTCAAAAATGACGTCCATAGTTTAGGGGGAGGGGGGGTCTGAGAAAGTGTGACACTCCATGTATAAGGTATACGAAAAAGCGTGACAAAGGGGGGAGGGGGGGTCTAAAATTCCCGAAAAATGATGGACGTCATATTTGAATCGCCCCTTGGACTTTGGACCGCTATCTTGGATACTCTGGTGGACTCCGAACATATGTATTTCCCATACCAAATACACTTATTTTACATAGTTTTACAGCTCAAAATTCCCTAAAACAGCCACCAACTTCTGTTGACGCGATCAAATTCTTATTTTTCCATTCAACGTTGACCCATCCTGCTATAAATTTACACCTTAGGAATCTGAAATGGTACGATGTGATGAGATCGCTTTAGTTTTGTCTATATTTTGTTCTCATATATGAGAACTTAGACCTTTTCGTCACTGTTGTTCATACCTAATGTTTATCAGGCCATTAAACAAAGCCACGATTTAATTTTTCCCATGAACGTTGGTTCTGCTACACAACAGCTAGTCTCTAATGTGATCTAAGGCTATTTTCTTGCTAACCGTTCAATAGATTATCAAAAAATTTGCGATCTGATGTGTCGCATGTATGGGTTTGGTTCATTTTTATATTTGGTAATTTCCGGTGGGATAGCCGGATCTGATTCCATGAGTCATGGACCATGACACTACCGGTTGTCCCAATTATGGTCTGAGAATATTTTATTGCTATTTATTCACCTTTACCTAATCACCGCGATTTGATATATCGCATGAATGGGTTTGCTTAACTTTTACTTCTAACCACTTTCGAAGCCACAGCTGAACCCGCAACACTACCGGAAATCTAATGTGGTCTGACCCTATTTATCCATCAGGTTGTCGATAAGTCGTGATCAGTCTTGTTAGAGATCACAGTCATTTGAACCTTTTCGTCGATATTCGGCCTCCTTTGTCTCCGACATTCGCAACACAAGCAATCAAACTACTGTTCGAAATAAAAATGTATAACGAATGCACTTCACCACGATAGCGGCTTCGGGAGACGGTTCGGCTTTTGTTATTCCTGTCTTCTTCCATAATAAGAGCTATGTTGCCCATCTGTGTGTCGTATTTCATGCAACATGCAATAATAAACTAATATTAACATTCATAATCGGAATTGTCTGAAAATCTATGCGTAAAGCTAGAATTAGACACATGTCATCTTATCAGATGACATTGATTTGACCCTTTCTTATGTTTATTGATCTTCGTTCTACTGCTCGTGTTGTATGTAGGTAAGAGGTAACAATAGCGCACGAATGTAACAAATCCGACTGACACCCGACTGCGGCAACGAAATGAAGGTAGTAAAAAGTATCGAATGTTTACAAGACTGGTCGTGATTTGATGTACCGCATCCATGGGTTTGGTTAAATTTTACATTTTACTACCCGGACCTGATTCCGGGTAACTACCGGCTGAACCAAATATGGTCTAACATTATTGTCTTGTTAACTGCTCATCGGTTAACCAAAAACGCTGCAAATTGGAGGTGTCACATGCAGGGTTTGACAATTTCGACGGGACTCTCGGAACCAATTCCGGAACACTACCAGTTGTCTTTAGTGTGACGTAAGGCTATTTTCTAGCAAACTGTTCATCATGTTATCGCAAAAGCCACGATTTGATGTGTCACATGCCTGGATTTGGTTTACTTTTACATTTGGTCTCTTCCGGCCACTCAAAACCGATTCCGAAACACTTGCTGGCCGATCATTAGGTAATCTAAGAAGCCGCTATTTGATGTGACGCATGTACGGGTTTGTTTCTCTTTCAGATTTAACCACTTCGGCGGGAACCCCGGAACGAGTTCCGGAACACTACTGGTTCAGATATGGTCTGAGGTGGTTGTCCTGCTCATTGTCCATCAGGTCAGCGAAAATGCCGTGGTTTGATGTGTCGCATGTATGGGTTTGGTTCAATTGTATATTTGGCCACTTCCAGCGGGACGCCTAGAACCGGTTTCGGAACACTACCGGTTCAGATATGATCTGACACTATTTTCCTGCTTACCGCTCATCAGGTTATCGAAAATGCCGTGGTTTGATGTGTCGCATGCATGGGTTTAGTTCACTTGTGTATTTGACCACTTCCAGCGGGATGACTAGAACCGGTTCCGGAACACTACCGGTTCAGATATGGTCTGAGATGATTTTCCTGCTCATTATCCATCAGGTCATCGAAAATGCCGTGGTTTGATGTGCCGCATGCATGAGTTTGGTTCAATTGTATTTTTGACCTCTTCCAGTGGAACGTCTAGAACCGGTTCCGGAACACTACCGGTTCAGATATGGTCTGAGATGATTTTCCTGCTCATTGTCCATCAGGTCATCTTAAATGCCGTGGTTTGATGTGTCGCTTGCATGGGTTTGGTACAATTGTATATTTGGTCACTTCCAGCGGGACGCCCAGAACCGGTTCGGGAGCACTATCGGTTCAGATATGGTCTGAGACTATTTTCCTGCTTACCGCTCATCAGGTTATCGAAAATGCCGTGATTTGATGTGTCGCATGCATAGGTTTGATGCATTTTCATATCTGGTCCCTTCCTGGGGTACCGTTCCGGAACACCTAAATGGCCATATCTCCGGAACGGCTGAACCGATCCGAACCATTTTCAATAGGAAACAATGGGACCAGATTCCGCGTCGAATGAATCATCGGTCATTGAAATCGGATGAGGTTTACTGCCAAAAAGTGATGTGAGTTTTTTTGTACACACACATACAGACACACACACATACGCACACACATACACACACACATACACACACACAGACATCACCTCAATTCGTCGAGCTGAGTTGATTGGTATATGTGATTTGACCCTCCGGGCCTTCTATCAAAAAGTCATTTTTGGAGTGAACATATAGCCTTTCCAGTACACTTAGTGTACGAGAAAGGCAAAAATATATTTCAAGGTATAAGTCATTTTGGATTCGGAGCGGACCTGGTGTGGTGGTTACAACACTTGACTATGACGCCGAGGACCTGGGATCGAGTCCCACTCCCGACATACTCACAAAATGAGGGTTCTTCCTTCGGAAGGGAAGTAAAACGTGGGTCCCGAGATGAACTAGCCTAGGGTTCAAAATCTCGTTAATACAGACAAAAACAAATTATTTTGGATTTCACATGTACTAATGTCTCTTAATAATAAATTATTTTTGAGGACTAAGTGCAGTTTTGCTCATTTTTTCGAAGCTTGTTTAAGCTGAATAGCGTTCGTTTCAGCAGAACAAGGGTTCTTTTTATGAACTCAAGTTCGGTTAATTACTTAAAAAGTGAGCTGTATAGAATGCTAATCATCTTCCTTCGAATAGCCAATTAAGCCCAAACATTTTTATCCGAACTTTTGGTTGATTGAGTTTTAAATCGTTGAAAAAAAGTTCTCTATACGAATTTTGGAAGAAATTACATGCGAAATTCCTCAAGCAATACAAAGAGATATTCTGTGGGGATATCACAAGAGAATGCTGAAAGAATCCCAAGAGAAACCCTCAGAATATCCACAGAATAATTCATTTAAGGAAAACGCATAGAGAGAGAAATCCTGGGTCAATATGCTGTGGAATTCCTGGATTTTGTTTTGACCTATTTCTGAAGAAATTACTGATGCCAATAATAAACTATTTTTTTTGTTTTGACCTAAAGCCTGTATCCGCAATAATCGGGACACAGAAATACAGCTGTAACTCTGCAATAGATGCATTAAAATTACTCAAATTTTGCCTAATAACATCTTAAGATGTGTTCACTTCACCTACAAAATTTCAAGTGAATCGGTGAAGTACTTTTTATTGTATCATTGAAAGAGTAGAATGTGCGCTATTGAATTTTGTACAGCCCCTAGTTTTGCTTGTCAGCGCTGTAACTTTTGAATTTGGCAAAGGAAATGACTGAAATTTTGAACACAAACCTCTCAATCTACATTTGTTGTATAGGCAAACTTTCATAAAAATCAATGCACTATCAACAATTTTATAAACAAAACATATATTGGGACTGAACGTGATTTTAGCCCCTCAGACAGCAATTAGTCAGCACCCTTATGTGTTTCGGTTGTACTATTGAAAGTACATCAAATTTTCCAGGCATAATATACACATAATCAACTACCTTTTGTGAAAATTTCATGAAAATTGGCAAAGAAATTCAAAAGTTATGAAAAGGCAAACATCGCACATGAAAAACACGAAAAATTTTCACTAACATTCACCCCTATCAACACCAGTAGCTTTCAAACCAATTGACCAAAGTTGATGAAATTTTGCAAGCAAGTGTCTCTATAAGTATTATAACTGCAAACGAAGTTTCATAACTATCAACACAGAACTGTAAACTGTGGCATAAAAGAACCATCTATTATGCGAATGAAAATTGGTGATGATTGTACAAAATCCTAAAAACCACGTCTGTTTGTTTTTCATCCACAGTTAAAAGTAATGCATCGATTTTTTTGAAAATTTGCACAAATAATAAGCATACACCAAAGAGTTCTCAGTAAATTGTTTGGCCAATTTTACTGATTCATTACAAAGCTACAGCCGTGCTTCTGTGTCCCGATTATTGCGGATACAGGCTTTATTTCTGAAGAAATTACTGATGTCAATAATAAACTATTTTTTTAAGCAATCGCTTAAGGGATCCCTTGAAAAAATCTTGTGTGAATCCTTGGATGAATCTACGAATTTAGTTCCGCTAGATTGCGATTCTGGTCCTTAGTGGCACTGTTAATAGCAAGTTCACGCAATAAGGTATCTGATTCAGATGGAAGAAGTGGACAAAAAGGTCGTTTCGTAGTGAATTTAGGTAATATGTAAACAGTTTTGTTTACCTGTAATGCCGGGAATGGGGTCAAAAACCCTATAAATGCCTGTAACAATCACAGTAAGGGTCCGTTTCTAAAAACCACGTAGACTCAATTTTTGTCACCTCAGACCCTCCCTTCCCCTTTCGATAACTTTCGTTTATACGTAAATTCAAAAATGTGTACGGAGCGTGGACTTTGGTCAGCTCTCGATTCCAATCTGTTTCGCAATTTCTAGAGCTGATAGCTCCGCCTTCTCCAAAATTCTGTCAATTCGGCCAGCTGTCTTCGAAGGATGCCACGATCACGATCTAAGCTGGTGAGATAGAATCACGCTTCTTGTAAATCTGCACAATCCTAGCGACCGTATCCTAGTGAAGCTGAACAATATCGCCAAAATCACGATAGCTTTTGTCCTTTTTGTGATGTTTAACAATCTAATTTTGGATGGTGATTGAAATTTGTGCTTTTTTGGGCATTGCTATAAACATAACATTCCATTTTAAAACACACACACACACACACACACACACACACACACACACACACTCAAAACAGATTTGCGGGCTTGGCAAAAATTTGCACAGCCGTGTGCTCAGAAAAACCACTGACAAACGGATGTAACACCTAGAACAATTTTCGTGAAAATCCATCGCCCAGTTCACACTACCGTCACCTGGTGGAAAAGTTTCACGAAACACTTGTGTGTTGTGCAATATCGTCAACGTTAGTGTGAAACTTCAAACGCAAAGAAAAACGATGCGCACGCCTCTGGTTGTGAAAGCCACATCTCTCTCTCTCTCTCTTCTTGGCGTAACGTCCTCACTGGGACAAAGCCTGCTTCTCAGCTTAGTGTTCTATGAGCACTTCCACAGTTTTTAACTGAGAGCTTCCTCTGCCAATGACCATTTTGCATGTGTATATCGTGTGGCAGGCACGAAGATACTCTATGCCCAAGGAAGTCAAGGAAATTTCCTTTACGAAAAGATCCTGGACCGACCGGGAATCGAACCCGTCACCCTCAGCATGGTCATGCTGAAAATACCCGTGCGTTTACCGCCTCGGCTATATGGGCTATATGGGGTTGCCACATCTACGAAGATTTAAAATGATCGTTAAAAGCGTGGTCAATGGGAATCTTGCACGTGTTACGTCTGTTTGTCTGTGGTAAAACTATCAACAGCAGAGATGAGCCAGCCTAGGGCTGCAAATCTCTTCAATAAAGATAATAATAATAACTAACTGATATCCCCAGCAAAGCGTTTTCCGACTCTCAATAATCAACTGTCAAAATTGCAGAGATCTCGGCGAATAATTTGTTTGCTGATTACTCGGCTGTGCAAGTCTCGGTAAAAGAATGGACAAAATGCTGATATGTCTTATACCTTACCGATCAGACTGTATGCCTCTGCTGTACATAGTAGCCGTCTCTATTCCACTCGATTCATGGCTGTGTGTCTCCAGTTCCGCACTCTGCGTAGGGTCCGAAGATCGTCCTCCACTTGGTCGACCCACCTAGCTCGCTGCGCACCACATCTTCTTGTACCGGTCGGATGACTCTCGAGAACCATTTTAGTCGGGTTGCTTTCCGACATCCTGATGACGTGACTCGCCCACCGTAGCCTCCCGATTTTCGCAGTGTGGACGATGGTTGGTTCTCTTAGCAGCTGATGCAGCTCGTGGTTCATTCGCCTTCTCTAAGTCCCGTCTTCCATCTGCACTTCGTCGTAGATGGTACGCATCACCTTACGCTCGAAAACTCCTAAGGCGCGTTGGTCCTCTGCACGTAGGGTCCATGCTTCGTGCCTATAAAGGAATACCAGTCTAATCTGCGTTTTATAGATGGTTAACTTCGTGTTACGGCGAACTTTATTCGATCCTATAGTTCTGCGGAGTCCAAAGTAAGCACGATTTCTTGCCAAAATGCGCCTCTGAATTTCTCAGTTGGTGTCGTTGTCGGTGGTCACCAGTGAGCCCAAGTACACGAATTCTTCAACCGCCTCGATTTCATCACCGTTGATAGAAATTCGAGGTGGCGGGCGCGGTGATTCCTCCCTGGAGCCCTTTGCCATCATGTACTTTGTCTTCGACACATTAATGACTAATCCGATTCGCCTGGCTTCACTCTTTAGTCGGATGTACGTTTCCGCCATCGTCTCAAATTTACGAGCAATAATATCAATATCAGCAACTGCTCCAGAATACAGAAAACATTTTTTATGTTTTTATTTCTGTGTATTTTAACCTAATCTCGACTCTTAGAATGATGAGAAGGAACCCTAAGAGGAATCACAAAATCTATGCGAGGGATTCTCCAAAACCCAAATTTTTCTACTGGATTTTGCCCAGAATCAGGAGCGATTCTTCGATAATTAATTCTGAAAGAAAGTGCCCTAGTATATTGAAAAATATAGCCCCAGAATCCCAAAGATTTCTCCAGAATCATGAGAAAGAATCTTAAGATATTTCCCCAGAATCTTAAAAGGATCTTACGCAGAATCCTAAGAAGGATACCACCTGTGTGGGATTCCCCCAGATTTCTATGAATTATTCTCCAAGAATTCTGAGAGGAATTTCGCCACAATTCTGAGTATGATTCTCCAAGAAGTCTGAGAGAAGTTCCTGAGAATGCTGAGAAAGATTTCCTAAGAATTCTGAGTGGGATCCTAAGTGAGGGTCTTCCAGAATCCTTAGAGGAATCAACCCAGATCATCCAGAAATTTCTTAGAATCCATAAAGGGGTTTCACCCTTTGTAGGGAACCCTTTGTAGGCAATACCCCAAAATCCTGAAATGAGTTCCCTAAGTAGCCATCCTGAAAGTAGCCAAAGCTGGACAGATACAGTGGGCAGGGCATGTTGCAAAAATGACGGACAACAACCCTGCAAAGTTGGTTTTTGCTACTGAACTGGTTAGCACAAGAAGGCGTGGAGCACAGGAAGCACGATGGTTGGACTAAGGGGAGCGTGACCTGGCGAGTATTGGGCCTGACCGAGGATGGAGAGCGGCAGCCACAAACCGAGGATTGTGGCGTACTATTTTGGTACTATTGTTGATTGTCTTTCTTAAATGTGATGTTGAGCAAATAAATGTATTTATGTATGTAAGGCTATTAGCCACAAAGATTTTCAAATCAGTTTTGGAAAATGATAAAACTGCATGGAAACGAAGCATCCTATACCGTGCTACAATCCACCGAAGAAATAACAAATCAAATACCCCGAGAAAAGGGTGCTCAGAACACGTTATCAATTTGCTTAAGAAAACACAATTACGAAAGAAATGCAATCTTTTCCCTTGTTTCGGGATGGCTTCAAGCACAAATTTACCGCTACATCTTCCTCAGCCTTTATCACCTTGCACCGGAGTGTCATCATCGGTCCTTATTCTTGCTCTCGTTGCCATCAGGTAGGTCCCTTCATCGTCGTTGTTGTTATTGGCCAGCAAAAAACGTTTGTCCCAAGTTGTAAAATAATCACAACTCTCGACGACCGGTTGGCATTCTTCTCCTTTCTGGCCGAAGGAGTAAAAACAAAAACAATAAGTTCCGGAGTGTCTTACCCCCGCGCCCGGTGCGGTTGGCCGACGATGTTCTCCGGATTGTGTTCTCCAACTTTTCCAAGGATTGCATGCACTAGAATCGATCGAAAGGGTTAAAGATGAGTTTGGGTCGTAAAAAAGAGTTATGAATAAATTAGGCTGCCTCCCGGGTGAACGGGAACGGGAAAAGTAGCTGAGGCAATATCGGGTTTTATTGTTGCGAAGCGAACCCCTTTCGATGATGTTTTTCTTTTGTTCTTCTGGAAAGTGAAAGAGTTGAATTGGTGGTCAATAAAAAAAGAAGCGTTTTACAGTTCTAGGTGACCCAAAAGTAAAGGGTTGTCGTCCGTCGTCGCGTTCGTCAGCAGTTTTGCGAACGAGATATGAATGATTGCGAGTGAAAGGGTTACCTGGCTACCTGGTGCAGCGTAGTTACTGCAGCCACAGACAAACATAGGTAAACATGTATAAAACATCCAAAATTCCGCAAAAAACTTACCGGATTTTTCACCAAACTTACCCTCATCTGAAATTTATCAAGGAAACCGAAAGTTTCGATGATTTTAAAAGTTACATCAGACCTGGAGTAACATGTTATTTTGATTCCTTGTGGCCAGGGCATAATTATCCTTTCGATGACTGCTGTAGTACGATAAAAGCAGCCATCAGTAACACAACGTTGGGTATGTGGAACGGAGTCGAAGGAGCCACTGGATCAACGACAAATGTAGAGAGATTTTGGAAGAGAGGAACGCAACGAGGGCATTCATGCTGCAGCACGGGACGCGGCAGAACATGGATCGATATAAAAGAACGCGGAAACAACAGACCCGCCTCTTTCCACCACCTGGAAGAAGCAGACTGCGAACTTATGGAACTGCTGTGACGTTCACAAGAAACACTGAAGTTCTACGAAAAGCTCAACACATCCGGCAAAGGCTTCGTGCCGCGAGCCGGAATGTGCAAGGATAATGACGGGAGTATTTAGACAGACGAACGTGAGATGATCGAAAGGTGGAATCAGGACTACGACGAACACCTGAATAGTGCGGGTAGGCCAGACTTTGAGGACTTCGGCAGCAGGAGAAATAACTAAGTCGATACATCATGGAGCAACACAAATCTTCACAGAAAACTCATTTCCGTGACAAACACAGTGCATTCACCTTGGTTACACGCACCGACTGTGTAACTCGCACCAATTTACATAATAACTCCCAACAAACACACACGTGGTACGACTACCGACGCGACCGGTGCCATTTGACGTCCCGAGGAAAGGGATCTGTTTTGTGTTATCATCACTCTCACTAGCATCGAAACGACGACGCCCGCCGTCACTTCCCTCTGGCACTCGTCGTCATCTTCATCGTGTGTGAGAACCACTTCCGACGGTACGTATTAAAATTACCACCGTGGATAATTTGAAGCGTTCCAAAAATAAACAATCCATCGTCGTTTTTTGCTACAATTTCACATGTGTATTGCTCCCCCCGTTTCGACTGGTCTTCGCCCGCCTCCACCTCCGCCCAACATATTTAATTGAAATTGGAAAAAAGTGAACAAATGCGCAAACCTCCCCACGTTGCACTATTGCATTGCTTTGTACAGAGAGGAGCGATGTCACAGTGGGAAAAAAGTTGCACATAAAAGGTCATCGCATAAATGCGACTGGAGGCTGCTAGCTCCTACATCACTATTGGCGATAGTGATGATGAAGTTATGGCGTCGTATTCAATCAAACTATGAACAATGCAAGATTCTGGTATATAACGTTTATGCACTTCTGTATCATAATTTATATTTTATATAACTCATTTTGGTATCATAATGGCTATTTTTTTCCGAACTGGTTCATTATGCAACTGAAATGAGTTGCATAATCAAAAATAGTTGTATAATATTCATAATGCATAATGCAACTCATTTGAGTTGCATTATGAACATTATGCAACTCAAATGGGTTGCATTATGAAAAAAAAATCATTACATAAAATGTTGTATGAAACTTGTTGCAAAACTCGATTTTTTCAGCACTCTTCGTATTTATTCAACTCGACAAACCTCGTCGGATACGACTCGTGTTGAAAAATCAACTTTTTGCAACTCATTACATAAATAACTATTGTAGCTGTGTTGTGGCCCCCCTAGCCAGCATATTTATTTTTTTTTTAATTGAGTCAACTCAAGATTATCAAAAATTCTCTTGATAAATTAACTATTCCAATAATTTAGGATTTTATCCGTAATTATCAAACTTTTTTTTCTCGAAAACCACAAGAAGTTTTGCCAAGAATTTTGGTATCTAAGAATTTTACTAATATACGATCGTGGTTGAAAGGAATACAAAAACAACATACCAAATTTTCCGGATATGTCGGAAACAGATAGACTTACTAAAACCATATGCTGCTAGCGTGAAATTAACTCATAATTTACAAATTTCCACTCGCATTCAATTCAAACAAACGTTATACTAATAGCAAAGGACCTGAGATTTCTTTATAAATTCCTCAGGCACACCTTCAAAAATACCTCCAGGTATTTCTTCAGGAATTCTACTTCGTGAGTTCCTCCATGGACGTCTTGCGAGGTTCTGGTAGTGATTGTTTCTGGGCTTGTTCAGGGAAATCCTTTCACGGTTCATTCAGAAATTCTTACAGAAACTTCTACGAGATTGCATAGAAGAATTCCGCCAGAAATTTTCACTTAACTTCCTTCAATGATTCCATTATGGATTGCTCCGGTGATTCTTTCAACAATTCCTCTAGGGATTTCTCCAGACTTTTCTCCGGAAATTTCTCCTGAGATATCTTCAGACATTCCTCCAGTGTTTGTTCCAGTGCCGTTTTTAAGGATTACTCCAGGAATTTCACCAGCGATGCTTTTAGGTGTTTCTATAGGTATTCCTTCAGAGATTTCTTCAGGGGTGTCTGCATGTAGTTCTTCAAAAAAAAAAAAAAAATCGCTAGAGATTGCTCTAATTATTCCCTCCAGAACCATTCAAGACATTTCTGCAGAAATTTCCCTCCAGGAAATCTTTTATATAATTTTACCAGCGATAATTTGAAAACTATTCGAGGAATTTCTTTTATATTTTATACAAAAAATTCAAGTTCATACAAGGTTTTCTTCAAAAATACGCCCACAATATACTGCAGACATGGATTACTACGATTTTCCAAGGATTCCTACATAATATCTTCCAGGAATTCGTTCAGAAATACTTCCTGGGATTTCCTAAGGAATTCCTCTAGAGGTTACTTCCGGAATGTCTCCTGGGGTTTCTTTAGGAATTCCTCTAGTTATTTGTCCAAGAATTCCACATGAATTCCGTTTGAGATTTTCTCAAGAAAAGCTCCAGAGATTATTAAAAAAAAACTCTTCAAGCATTCCTCCAGAAACTCTTCCTGGTTTTCTTTCAGGAATTCTTCCTGGAACTCTTTCAGGAACTCCTCCAGGAATTCATCCAGGATTTCCTCCTGAGGAATTCATCTTGGGACTGCTTAGGGGATTCCGTCTGGTAATATTCCGTTCCTTAAAGAATTACTACAGAGATTCCTCCTGAAATTCCCCCACGAGCTATTGTTGAGATTTTTTTAGTGGTTTTCCAAGAATTGTTTTTGAAATTTCTTCAGAAACTCTCTTGGGATTTCTTTCGGAATTTCTTTTGCGAATTCTTCAGGAATCATCCAGACATTCCTACGGTAATTACTGCATTGATTTTTTTCAGGTATTCATCCAGGTATACCACCGGGAATTTCTGTAGGGATCCTTCAAAGTTCCTTCAGGTATTCCTCAAAGAATTCCTCCAGGGATTCCCAAAGAAATTCCTCTGGAGATTCCTTCAGGAACTCTTCCAAGAATCCCTCCAGGAATTCCTTCAAGGGTTCCACCTGGAAATACTCTTTGGATGGCTTCAGGAATTCCTCCAGGCATCCGCTTAGGATTCCTCTAGGGATTCTTCCAGGAATTCCTCCAGGCATTTTTCTAGAAATTCCCCCAAGACTTCCTCCAGGAATTTCTCCAGGAATTCCTCCAAGAAATCCTCCTGGAATTGCACCAGGGTTTCGTCGGGGAATTCATTCAGAGACTCCTTCAAGAGCTCCTCGAAGAATTCAGGAATAACCCAAGAAATTCCTCCAAGAATTCATGCAGGAATTCCTACAAGAATTCATGCAGGAACTCCTCCAGGCATTACTTCAGGAACATCTCATGGTATTCCTCCAGGAATTCTTTCAAGAGTTCATCTAGCAGTTTCTGTGAGAATTCTTCCAGAGATTCCTCCAGGAATTATTGAACGGATTTCTCCAAGAATTCCTCCAGGATTCTCTCAAGAAATTCCTCTTGGAATTTCTCCAGGAATTCCTCAATGGATTTCTTCAGAAATTTCTCCGGGGATGCCTCCCAAAATTCTTCTAGGATTTTTTCCACGATTTCATCCTGGAATTCTTCCAGGAGTTCTCCAGTGTTTTCTCAAGGGGTTCCTCCAGGAATTTCTCAAGGCATTCCTCCATAAAATCATCCAGGAATTTCTTCAAGAATTCCTCCAAGCATTCTTTGAGGAATTACTCCAGGCATTACTTCAGAAACTCCTCCCGGCATTCCTCCAGGAATTCTTCCAATAGTTCTTCCAGGGGTGCCTTCCGAGAGATTCTTCCAGGAATTTCTCTAGGGATCCCTCCAAGATTTTTTTCTAGGAATTCTTCCAGGAATTCCTCCAGGGATTTCGTTGGGAGGTATGGCGTTCAGTCTTTGGAGGAATAACTCAAGAACGGATTCTTAAGCTTTCTTAGAGATTTCTTCAGAAATTTCTCCAGAGATTTCTCCCAGAATATCTCTAGAGATTTGTCCAGGATTTCCTACAGGGATTCTTTCGGGAATTCGTTCAGGGATTTTTCTAAGGATTCCTCTAGGAATTTCTCCAGCAATTCATCGATAAATTCCTCCAGCCATTCCATCATGATTTCATCCAGAAACTTCTTCAGGAACTCCTCTAAAATTTCCTCCAGAAATTACGTTAGGAATTCCTCCAAGAGTTCATCCAGGAATTCCTCCAGGAGTTCCTCCAAAAACTTCTCCAGGAAATCCTCCAGGGATTTCTATAGAAATTTCTGCAGATTTTCCTCTAGGCTTTTCTTTCAGAATCCCTCCAGGCATCCCGCAAGGAATTCCTTCATGCATTTCTTCCATAATGCCTCCCAGATTCCTTCAGGAATTTCTCCAGGCATTTCTCCAGGAATTCCTCTACGCTTTATATCAGGATCTCCTCTCTGCATTTCTCCAGGAGTTCTTCCAAGAATTCTTTCTGGTATTCCTGTGAGAATTCTTCCAGAGATTCCTGCAGGAATTCCTTCAAGGTTTCCTCCAGATTTTTTTTTCTATGAATACCTCCAGCAATTCCTCAAGGTATTCTTTCCGAAATATATCCAGGGATTTCTCCCAAAATTCCGCTAGGTATGTTTCCAGAAACTCTTCCAGAAGTTTCTCCAGGGATTTCTTTAGGGATTCCTCCAGGAATTCATCCAGGGATTTCTCCAAGAATTCCTCTAGGCATTATTCTAGGAATTCCTCTAAAAATATCTCCGGGAATTCTTCCAAGAATTGATCCAAGAATTCCTCCAGAAATTCCTCCAGGAATTTTACCAGATTTTTCCAGAGATTCCTCCAAGATTCCTCCAGAGATTCCTTCCACAATTCCTCCAGGCATTCCTTTAGAAATTCCATCAAGCATTACTCCGACATTCCTCCGGAAATTTCTCCAGGAATTCTTTTTAGAGGAATTCTTCCTTCAGGAATTCATCCAGGTATTCCGTCATGAAATCAACCAGACATGCCTCCGGAATCTCTTCCTAGGCTGCCTCCAGCAATTTCTCCAGGAATTCAGCCATAGTAATTCCAACAGGGATTCCTCCAGAGAACTCTTCAAAAACTTCTCCAGGGATTCCTCCCAGAA
This sequence comes from Aedes albopictus, assembly GCF_035046485.1. Classification (NCBI taxonomy): domain Eukaryota; kingdom Metazoa; phylum Arthropoda; class Insecta; order Diptera; family Culicidae; genus Aedes; species Aedes albopictus. The sequence continues at coordinate 38,978,312 of NC_085138.1, read as the reverse complement.
TTCTTCTAGGCATTTCTGCATGAGTTCACCCAGGGAATTCTCTAGTAATTCTTGAAGGATTTTTTTTTTTCAGAGATTCTTCTTGGAATTCCACCACGGATTTCTTCAGAAATTTTAAGAATTTTATCCAAGAATTCCTCTAGGAATTCCGCCAGGAATTCCTCCAGGATTTTTTCAGCGATTTCTCCAAAACTCTTCCAGATTTCTCCAGAGATTCCTCTTAGAATTGCACCATGGATTCCTATAAAAACTCCTCCAGGAAATCCTCCATGCATTCTGCCAGGAATTACTTCTGGGATTCTTCCTGGGATTCCTCCGGGAAGTCCTCCAGGAATTCATACAGGGATTCATCCAGGATTTCCACTTGTAATTCCTTCAAAAATTCACCTCGGGATATCTTCAAAAAATATTCAGTGGTTCCTTCAGAATTTCAAAAATGCATCCATATATTTTTTTTGTAACCATTTGAAGCCGGAGGGGTCATATATGACCCCAACATAGAAGAGGCTGTATAAATTCACCCACTCGATAAAACAGAGTACTGTCTTCAGAAAAATTGTTGCAAATTGAGTCCTCTCTTAGAGCAAAATGGGAATATTTGTATTTGGGACTTCATTGATAACCTAGAACATCCTGAACACCATGAAAATTTGAAAAATGTAAGTAGTTGTTCTAAAAGCTGAACTTGGATGTGGGTTATGTTTATATGTATTCATTTAGCCTTTGTAAAGAATATCAAAAGGTGTTTTATATTCTGAGATGCTCTAGGTGTTCCAAACTGTTCTATAGTGAAGTCCATTAAATCTACGAAAACAATTATATGTAGTTTCACCACAAATAATAGCATTGCATAACCTTCTGGGATCCATGAAGCTCTTGACATATACAATGTCTATTATGGACACTATAGGGATATTCCAGTTCAGCCAAACTACCTTGGAGTTTAGATCTTCAGGTCTACACTCGTAACAGTAGCCATACATGTTATACTGAAAAACGTTGCATAATCAACCGCAGTTACTGGAGTAATCTGAAGACTACTAGCTTGTTATAAACCTTTGGGACATTCAGGAACATCCGAACTGTTCTATAATGAAGTCCTTCAACTCTACAAGAATAACTTTATGTGTTTTCGCCATAAATAATAGTATAGCATAATCTGCTGGGATCCGCGAAGCTCTTGAAATTTCAAATATCATTTAGAGACACTACAGAGATGTTCCAGGTCAGCCAAACTACCTTTGAGTTCAGGACTTCAGGTCTACACCCGTAGCAACAGCAATGTCTGCTATACTGAGTAATGTTGCATGTTTATCCGTGATTACTAGACCAATCTGAAGTCTACTTCTTCTTCTTCTTCTTCTTCTTCTTCTTCTTCTTCTTCTGTATGGCTCTACGTTCCCACTGTAACTTGGTCTGCCTCTCTCCAACTTAGTGTTCTTTGAGCACTTCCACAGTTATTAATTGGAGGGCTTTCTTTGCCAGCCATTGCTTGATTTATTATATTGTGAAGCAAGCACTATGCCCAGGGAATCGAGAAAATGTTTCCGTCTGGAACGGGAATCGAACCCGCCGGATTGGCGATCCATAGCCTTAACCACTAGGCTAACTGAAGTCCACTTATTTATTATTAATCTTTGGGTCATTCAGGTTCGCCCAAACTGTTCTATTATGAAGTCCTTCAAATCTACAAGAAATACTTAATGTGTTTTCAAAATAAACAATAGTATTGAATAATCTGCTGAGATCCGTGAAGCTCTTGAAATCTCAATTGTCATTTAGAGACACTATGGTAATGTTCGAAGTCAGCCAAACTATCTTTGAGTTCAGAACTTCAGGACTACTCTCGTAATATCTGAGTTATATCTGACATACTGAGTAACGTTTCATAATCAATCGTGGTGACTGGACCAACTTGACCAACTATATTAACAGTGGTTATTCTCACAATGACTTTCAAGACATTTCAAGATAGTTTGGAGATATTCCAGATCAACAAATCTACTCCGGAGACCATAGCTTCAGGTCTACACTTAGGGTAATAGCTTTTGCCACTACGTGAAGTAGTGTTACATAATCCACTGTACTGTACTTACCAAAGTAGTTGGAGGAACAATTTGTTATATATTTTTGGGATATTATAGGCTTTCTTATCGTTATGAAGCTTAGTTTATAAAAAAACACTGTTTTTTTCAGAAGATTTACTGGGCATGATAGATTACAAATCGTAGCTTTGTATAATACCCAAAGACTTTAGGATCTAAACTCAAGAACAGTTTGACCTTGGATATCCCTACTGATCTGATATTGTTTATTAACCTTTCAGGAGACTTACTGGACATGATAGATTACAAATCGTAGCTGTGTATAAAGAAAGCAGTTACCGTTACACCCGTAGACTTTAGAATCTAAACTCAAGAACACTTTGGATGACGTAGGATAGCTTGACTGATCTGATATTGTCTATTGACCTTCTTGAAGACTTACTGGAAATGATAGATAACAAATCGAAGCTTTGTATAATAAAAGAAGCGGCCGTTACACCCGTAGACTTTGGGATCTAAACTCAAGAATAGTTTGGATGACCTAGGATATGAAGAAAAAATATTCTGCATAATATGCTACCGTTTTTATGCTATTGACCACCTAAACTACAGAAAAACGTAGAAAAAACTCCATAATAACGCTTGGACAAATTCCGGCTTCAAAGAGTTAAATTACTTCAAGAATATCCAGAGGAATTACTTCAGCGATTTGTATTGAATTTCTTCAAGATTTTTGGTAGTAAGAGAAGAACGGGCCAGAGATTCCACACAGAACCTGCTGCATATTAATCAGAAGCGGTAGCCATAGCCACCAAGCCCAAGTCTAGGAGGTAACTAACTACTTGTCTATACTGTGGCTTTATATATTTTTGCCTTTCTTGTATACTAAGTGTACTGGAAAGGCTATATGTTCACTCCAAAAACGACTTTTTGATAGAAAGGTCGGAGGGTCGAATCACATATGGGTCATTCCATATGAAGTGACCGAGAAAATGTGAAAACTTGCAACCGACCATCACGGATTTGAACCAAATTTGGCTGAAACATTTGTTTAGATGGAAAAAGAAAAAATCCAAATTTTGGTGCCGATCGGATCACCCCTCGGCCCGTGGCAGCACCCCTCGTTTTGGCCGATATGAAAATTATCCTCTCTTTCTTTTATTTTTATCGTTGAAACGATTGCACCTACACATTTTCGACCTTCGGCTTTTTTAAAGGAAATCGATCAGGGAATCCAGAAAAAATATTATTTTTTTGGTACAGTGTTGCCAGATATCATATTTTTCAATTTTAAAACTAAAAATCGATTTTTCTCAAAATACGTATATTTTGATTTTAAAAATGTTGATTCCATCGTGTTTATCAGACGTTTTTCTATCGAAAAAGCTTAACTCCCCAAAGTAATTTGCGTCGTTCCTGAGATATAGCGTTTTTAAGAAAAAATATTCATTTTTTCCATATAAAGTATCACATAAAATCAGGTGCAGTTTATGAATTTCGCAAAAAAAAATTGTTCGATGCCATACAAAGACGTTTTGTGTTGATTTGAAAAATATCAAGTATAAAAAGGATTAAAAAATGTTACAGTGTTGCCAGTTCATCAATTATGAGTATCGTAATGGACTAGCATAACCTGTTGAACTAAAAAAATGTATCTGAGATTGAGATCATCAATTCTAAACAAATTTCATATATTTTAACATTATCTGAACAGAAGTGCTGCCAAATATGTAATATTTATTGTAGAAATCTTAATTTTACTAGAACATTAGTATGAAATCTAATTAACAAGCCAAAAGTATTTTTTTATTCAGGTTTAGTACATTTGGCAACATCGACGTAAAATATATTCAGGAAAACATTTGATGAGTGTGTTTATAAGCAACTGTGCTGAAAATGTAATTTCGATATAACTACATTCAATGACCCACAGCTAATTTCAGAAGCTGAACCTGAAAATATGGAATGTGATAAAATATAAAGTATGATATCCTTTGGAATTAGATAATATTAGATACTACGCATCGTCGCGCAACTGGTAGCTCAGACTTCAGTATTTTTATTTTATATTCGAAGGTCCAACAAAAATCCCTGTAAAAATATCTTTTGATTGATTTTTACGGCAGTGTTGCCAAGTATGCTAGTATTTAGCGGAAACGCAAACAATAGGTGCGGGTATTGCCGAATAATAGATCATGTCTTTTATTGTCCCAGGCAGGGAAGTGAAGAACAGTGTTGGGTATTGTGTTGTCTATTGATGTGATTGCATATGGTATGAGTTTTTGTTTGTTCTTCGTGGCGAAGAATGAACAGAAATTTCTGAGTGAAATGGATTAGTGGCGTTTGCTCCCTAGAGCCTACTTTTCTTAGGCTTTTTTTGCATGGAAAAGAGATCGGTTGTACGCGAATGTTAATTCCGATAAATCAAATCGATTGTTCGATCAATTATAGATGACTCCCAGATCGACAATGTATAGTATCATATTAAGGATCGGCATATTCGTCTCACTCCATTCATATTCACTCCTTTTTGCTGAATCGAATCGAGAAAGATGCAGCAAACGGATTGTCGTGATCAAGCACGTAACCCCATCACCAGTGGAAAGCCATGCGCAAGTTGCTTGACATGGATATTCGTTGCCGTTCGTCGCAGTTTTGATCGCAAGCGAATGAATGAATGGCGAATGGTGAAGAATGCTGGTGAGTGATCGAAGTAGCTGCTGTCGTCGCTGATGAGCAAACACACAAACTAAAGCGACAATCGTTTGCTGCGATTAACCATTGAGTAGCAATTATGAATTGTGTTGCCATCTATGCTCATACTCATGCAGTGTTGCCAAATGTGCTCGTTATGTATAAAAACAGAAATCATTTGTTTTTATTTGGTGTTATCTATTTACGAAAGCTTTTGTGTAAATTAGATGTTTACAATAAAAATGACATGTGTGGCAACACTTCCATCTACAACATCGTTGAAATGAATAAAATGACAATTGAAATGAATTTCACAATAGATACATTTTATATTTTAACAATTTATCCTCATCTTTTCCAATAAACCAATTTTTTTTAATTCTAACTATCAAACTAACAATAACTGTCAATTATCGGGTCATTTTGTCAGATAGGACCATAAACAAGAAAACACAGACAAACAGACGTAATATTGGAAAGAAATTCCAACGACCACGATTTTAACGATCTTTTTAAACCTTTATAGTTGTAGCTTTCACAACCGGAGGTGCGCACATCATTTTTCTAAGCGTTAGACGTTTCACCTAGTGTGAACTAGGCGATGGATTTTCGCGAAAATTTTTCTAGGTGTTACGTCTGTTTGTCTGTGAAGAAAAGGTCAACAGCAGGGCCGTTAGAGAAGATGTGTATTGTTTTTATCCTGTTCGAACATCTTGCAACACACATGGTGCGCATTTTCAATATGACCTGTACATTGTCAAACACTTGAAGGTTAGGTTTCATGGTATAATAAAAAAGGTAAACTGGCAACACTGTCACAATTTTTTTAATCCTTTTTATACTCGATATTGTTCAAATCAGCACAAAACGTGATTATATGGCATCGAACAATGTTTTTTTACGAAATTTATAAACTGCACCTGATTTTATATGATACTTTATATGAAAAAAATGAATATATTTTTTTAAAAACGCTATATCTCAGGAACGACGCAAATTACTTTGGGGAGTTAAGCTTTTTCGATAGAAAAACGTCTGATAAACACGATGGAATCAAAATTTTTAAAATCAAAATATACGTATTTTGAGAAAAATCGATTTTTAGTTTTAAAATTGAAAAATATGATATCTGGCAACACTGTACCAAAAAAATAATATTTTTTCTGGATTCCCTGATCGATTTCCTTTAAAAAAGCCGAAGGTCGAAAATGTGTAGGTGCAATCGTTTCAACGATAAAAATAAAAGAAAGAGAGGATAATTTTCATATCGGCCAAAACGAGGGGTGCTGCCACGGGCCGAGGGGTGATCCGATCGGCACCAAAATTTGGATTTTTTCTTTTTCCATCTAAACAAATGTTTCAGCCAAATTTGGTTCAAATCCGTGATGGTCGATTGCAAGCGGTCGGTCACTTGGCGTGGAATGACCCATATACCAATCAACTCAGTTCGACGAATTCAGCAAATGTCTGTATGTGTGTATGTATGTGTATGTGTGTATGTGTGTGTGTATGTGTGTATGTATGTCTGTGTACAAAAAAGGTCACATCACTTTTTTGAACTAAACCTCAACCGATTTTAATGACCAACGGTTCATTCGACGCGGCATATAGTCCCATTGTTTCCTATTGAAAATGGTTCGGATCGGTCCAGCCGTTCCGGAGTTATGGCCTTTTAGGTGTTCCGGACCGGTACCCCAGGAAGGGGCCAGATATGAAAACGCTACAAACCCAGCCATGCGACACATCAAACTACGGCATTTTCGATAACTTGATGAACGGTAAGCAGAAAAATGGTCTCAGACCATATCTGAACCGGTAGTGTCCCAGAGCCGGTTCTGGGTGTCCCACCGGAAGTGGCCAAACATAAAAGTGCACTAAACCCATGCATGCGGCATATCAAACCGCAGCTTTTTCGATACCCTGATGAACAGTAAGAAGGAATACATTCTCAGACCATATCGGAACCGGTAGTATTCCGGAACCGGTTCCAGATGTCCCGCTGGAGGTGGCCAAGTATAAAAGTTAACCAAACCCATGCATGCGACATATCAAATAGTGGCTTTTTTGACATCCTGATGAAAGGTAAGCAGGAAAATATTCTCAGACCATATTTGAACCGGTTGTGTTCCGGAACCGGTTCCGGGTGTCCCGCTGGAAGTGGCCAAATATAAAATTGAACTAAAACCTTGCATGTGACAAATAAAACCGCGGCTTTTTCGATAACCTGATGAACAGTATGCAGGAAAGCATTCTCAGAACATATCGGAACCAGTAGTGTTCCAAAACCGGTTCCAGATGTCCCGCCAGAGGTTGCCAAGTTTCAAAGTTAACCAAACCCATACATGCGACATATCAGATAGTGGCTTTTTTGATATCCTGATGAACAGTCAGCAGGAAAATATTCTCAGACCATATGTATCTGAACCGGTAGTGATCCGGAACCGGTTCCGGGTGTCCCGCTGGAAATGGCCAAACATAAAAGTGAACCAAACCCATGCGACAAATCAAATCGCGGATTTTTAGGTATCTTGGTTTGGCAAGTTTGGTTTGAGGGGCCCATATAGCCACAGCTGTAAAGGCGTGGGTATCCAGCATTCCAGCATGACCATGCTGGGGGTGACGGGTTCGATTCCCGGTCGGTACAGGAACTTTTCGTAAAGGAAATTTCCTTGATTTCCTTGGGCATAGAGTATCTTCGTGCCTGCCACACGCAGGCTTGATAGTCCTCCTCGAAATCAAAAGAGTTTTGCCACATGCTCTAGAGCGGTGTTTTGCTTTTGCCTCGTCGCGAGGGAGCGAACGAACCCCAAACAGAGAGGCAATAAAAACTGAGCGAGGAAGAGGGGAACGAAAAAAGAGTCGATGATTATTTCGGGTTTTTGAGTGCGATTTTCGCCTCGAGAGTCTTTCTTTGTATGGGAGTGGAACTCGCGAGAGCTTTTTGAGTGTGAGTGGACGTGAGAAACACAACAAGAAATTATGAGTGTTGGACAAACTCCTCGCTGCGCGGCAAGCTCACGCTCGGTGCTGTTGAGGATTTGCGTTGTGATTTCTGAGTTTTATTTTCACTCCTCAGAAAATCGCCAAAATCGCTTCCTCATTTTCTCGCGAGGGAGTTTCTGTCAAGCCTGGCCACACGATATACACATGCAAAATGGTCATTGGCAGAGGAAGCTCTCAGTTAATAACTGTGGAAATGCTCATAGAACACTAAGCTGAGTAGCAGGCTTTGTCCCAGTGAGGACGTTACGCCAAGAAGAAGAAGAAGAAGAAGAAGGTTTGGCAAAAAAAAAGTTTCCGGTCATATTTGGAACAACCGGTAGTATTCCTCACCGATTAAGGGTGCCCCATCGGAAGTGGTCAAATGTAAAGGAGAACCAACCCCATAAATAGCTGTTTTGGTAACCTGATGAACGGTTAACAAGAGAAACAATCATAGACTATACTTTGGAAAACCAATACTGTGCCGAAACCGGTTCCAGGTGCTCCGCTGGAAGTGGTCAAATGTAGAACGGAACCAAGCGCATGCACACCGCTCATTAAATATCGGCTTTATAGATGACGCGCAGAACGGTCAGCAAGAAAAGTCTCAGGCCACTTTAAGACTACCGGTAATGTACCGGAACCACTTTCGAGTGTCTCGCCGGAACTGGCGAAATGCACAAATAAGTGTTTGACAGTACATCAAATAGCAGCTTTTTGAATACACGATGATCGATTCGTAAGAACATAGCCTCAGACCATATTTTAGACAACTGTTAGTGTCCCAAAACCAGTTCTGGGTGCCCCACTGGAAGCGGTCAAATGTAAAAGTGATCTATACCCACCCATGCATGAGATAAATCAAATCGTGTTTTTTTGGGTAACCTAATGAACGTTAGCAATGAAATAGTCTCAGACTATATTTGGGAGACTCGGTGTGCTCCGGAACCTGTTCCGGTACCGCATCGAAAGTAACCAAATGTACCATGCAACATATTACATCACGGCCTAGATCACGGCTTTTTGAATAACCCGAGGAACGGTTAACTAGAAAATAGGCTCACACCACATTACAGACTACCGGTAGGGTTGCACAACCAGCGTTTGGTGCTTCACCGGAACTACGAAAGTAAATAAAACCAATGCAAGCGATAAATATGTGTAAGATAACAAAATCTTGCAAATTAATCCCACATACAAACAGACGTCGCACTATACTCACTACCTATCGCTCTTGTTTTCAACGGTCAATAAGATACAGCCCGAATGTTCAGAAAAAAAAATGTGATCTGTGATTGTGTAAAGAGTTATAGCTTAGCTTGTTAGTATCATCTTGATATTGATCAGCCTCCAGTGTTAGTGAAGGTGCTCAACAAAGTGCTCAAGCAGTCAACTGAGAAGTCTGATGTTTTTCAGCCCTGCTTATACGTTGAACATAATGTCGGACTATGTGCAATCAATAAGTTTTAAGTCAATTCAAAGATGTCTTTGATAAAATGCTTGCTTTTCTATAAAAATATTCGGATTCAGAAACACTTTGACTTACGTTGCCGGAAAGATTGTGAGAACATGTTCGACGAGAAAGGCACTATCACCACTAGGTGGATTAATTTGGTTTTTTTGTTCGTATTGCATTTCCGACAATTCACCAGAGCTTTTAGCGTCCTCCCTTTGCCGGTGGTAGGGAGAGATTGCGTGAAAGAATTCGTAAGAAAGTGTTGGAATAAAAAGCCAGTTGTACTTTTTATGGTCACTCTTCTCCCACTGTGCAACGGGTGATAGCATCATGTGTCAGGTCGTCGTCACCGTCGTCGCCGTCGTCGTTGTTGTTATTGGAGCCGGCGATCGAGGACGGGGGTGGATTCGCGAGGTTCATTCGCCATCTCCCTCGCAAACTAGCTACCAACCAGTCAACCAGCCAGCTAGCCAGCCCAAAGCCAAGGCACACACAAAAGTTGAAATTTGATACATTTTATTTTCGCACGTCATAACTAATTGCAGCAGCTGGTGCAGTTGCAGAGTCAGTTGCCATCGGAGCCATTGCAGCAGCAGCAGCAGCGATACTGGATTATTGCATTGCAGTATTGCTCTGATCCGACGACGACGACGTCGACGGGGTGGTTGAAGGGTGGGTCGGAGTGCCCCGCGCGAGTTTGTTGGTACACATACGCATTTTCGCGCGCCCACCTCGCTCGCCTTTCTGATAGAAAGGCGAGGGGGTGTGAACGCGAAGCTCGAATGAAAGTGCGCGCCATATTTTTCGCAGTTGCACTGAAAATACTGCAACTGATGCCAACCGATGACGATGACGACGACGACGACGACGACGACGACGACAGCGACAACGGCGAAAGGCGGCTGCTCATATGAAAATGAAAATGATTCGCTTTTATGACTATGCATTTGCCGAGTGCGCGCTCGGAATGCACATGTCCAACGGAGTTGTGGCAGTAGTGAAGGGGTGCGCGCGTGGGTGAGAAAATAATAAAATGAGCCGATATATGGCTTAAGCCATCGCCGGAGCGCTGTCATCGTTTTAAAAGAGTGCGATTTTTTTCTGGTAGGTACATACTTTCTGTGTGAAATGATGATGCCACTCTATAGACCATGGGACGAGTGCAGTTTTAGTATAAGTATGTACCGTAAATAGGGGTCCAACTGTTCACTCTGAGCGCGTAAACCATCATGGACTCCAACCGGTTACGCGATTATTAGCGGAAATTTACACGATCGTAACGTAATTTTACATGATATCTCATGTAAATATGCACTAACACTAGCATTCCCTTTATGTGCATGCATTCTCGCTGAATTTTACATGAATGTTTTTTTCTGTGTACTCCATGGATTTTTGCCTTTCTCGTACAGCAAGTGCTCTGGAAAGGCTATATGTTCACTCCAAAAATGACATTTTGATAGAAAGCCCGGAGGGTAGAGTTACATATACCAATCGACTCAGCTCGACGAATTGAGGTGATGTCTGTGTGTGTGCGTATGTATGTATGTGTGTGTGTACCAAAAAAACTAACATCACTTTTTGACAGTAATCCTCAACTGATTTTAATGACCGACAGTACATTCGACGGGGAATCTGGTCCCATTGTTGCCTATCGAAAATGGTTTGGATCGGTCAAGCCGTTCCAAAGTTATAGACATTTACGTGTTCCGCACCGTAGCTCCAGAAAGGGGCCAGTTAGGCCATGCATGCGAGACATCAAACCGCGGAATTTTCGATAACCTGATGAACGGTAAGCAGGACAATATCCTCATACCATATCTGAAGCGGTAGTGTTCCGGAACCGGTTCCGGGTGTCCCACCGAAGGTGGCCAAATATAAAAATAAACCAAACCCATGCATGCTGCATGCATGTATACAAAAGTGGCTGTTTTGATAACCTAATTACGGTAAGCAGGAAAGTGATCTCAGAACATATCTGAACCGGTAGTATTCCGGAACCGATTCTGAGTGTCCCGCCAAACACATGCTTGCGACACATAAAATCGCGGCTTTTTCGATAACCTGATGAACGATTACCAAGAAAATAGGCTCAGACCACAATAGAAACTGCCAGTTGTGTTCCGGAATCGGTTCCGGATGTCACGCCAGAAGCGGCCATTAATAAACATTAATCAAACCCATGCATGCGACACATCAAATCGTGGTTCTTTAGGTATGAACTATTAGCAAGAAAATAGTGTCAGACCATATTTGGGACAACCGGTAGTATTCCGGAACCAGTACCAGGTGTCCCGCCGGAAGTAGTCAAATGTAGAAGAGAACCAAATCCATGCGTACGGCACATATCATTGGGCCTCTTCGATGACCTTATGAATGGTTTGCTAAGAAATACCCTCATATCATATTAGAGACTACCACCGGCAGTGTCCCAGAAACGGGTCTGGGCGTCCCGTCAAAATTTGTCAATTTCAAAGCTGAACCAAATGCACGCATGCGACACATGAATTGATATATTTTTTTAAAGAAATCTGATGTTTTTTTTTATAAGAAAGTCTTAGAAAATCCTTTAGCAAGAAACTAGTCTCAGATCAGATTTAGGACAATAGGTACTGTCCCGGAATCGGTTCCGGGGGTCCCGCAGGAAGTGATAAAATATAAAATGAATCAAAACCCATCCATGCGATACATCAAATCGCGGGTTTTTGTGTAACCTGATGAACAATGAAATACATTAAATAATGATACTGTATCTTACCGTATATGGATCAATCGTAAGTGTCGTAGAATCGATTCCGAGTGTCCCGCCCAAAAAGGTCAATCGTATAACAGTGAAACAAACCCATGCACATAAAATGATGGCTTTTTCGATAGCCCACTGAGCAATGAGCAAGAAAATAGTGTCCGTATTATGGACAGTGAATAAATTGCACTAAGGTTACTGTTACTGGCTTAGCAACAAGTCGTGTTGCTTGGGTAGTGTTCTGGAACCTGTTCCAGGAGTCTCGTCTGAAGTGATCAGATGGAAAGTGGATGGACAAACCACATGCATGCGATACATCTAACCACGGTTTTTTTTTGATAATATATGAACGGTTAACAAGAAAATGGACTCAGAATACATTTGTTCCTGAACCGGTTCCGGGTGTCCCGCCGGAAGTTGTCCGATGTAACTAAACCCATTTCATCGCAGCTTTTTCAATAATCTGATGAACAGTTAGCAAAAAAAAATATCAAACCACATTTGAGATTACTGCCAGTGTTCCTGCTCAGTGTGTCCCGCTGGATTTAGGCGGATATAAATGTGAACGAAACTCATGTATATATGACACGACAATTCCAGTATTGTCAGGACTCACGAAACTTTGACCAACGTCGATAGAAAGTTCATTAGTACGTATTTGATGAGAAAAGTACTATCACCACTAGGTGGACAAATCTGGGTTTTCTCTATGATTTGCATTAAAAATTCTACAGCAGATTATTAACCCACGAGTGATCGCGCTGTTGTATTTTGTACAACACGTTGAAAAAATCTCGCTTTTTGTACTCAGCATTAGCGTGGTGCTGACGCAGGTAGTCAACCGCGCGAGTTACGGAAGGTTAAGAAAATTTCCATGTTTCTTCACATTCCGTTAGTCATTTCTCTTGCTAAAATTGCTGTAAGGTTTTTTATAAGAAGGTCTGAGAAAATCCAGTATTCCTTCAGAAATCAGTCTACAGATTCTTTCAGAGGTTTTTATAAGGATTCTTATGGAAGCGTAGGAAGACATTCTCGCAGACATTTTCGCCAGCTTCGGAAAATCCAACTATAGATCCCTAAAATATTTCCAATTTTTCCATCAATTCGTTCGAAATTTTCTTCAGATTTAAAAACAATCCTGATTTTTTTTCAACGATACTTTCGGAAATATCTTTAGAGACTTCTTCATTATTCCTAGAATTACTTCAGAACAGTAGTGATTTCTTCAAAAGTTGTTCGATGCATTCTTTCAGAAGTTGTGCCAGCAGTTCCTTCAGGAAATTGCTCAAGCGGTTCCTTCAGAGATTCCTCCAGAAACTGAACCAGAGAAGGGGCGCTGAAATCGGGGACCTTCACTAACTTAAGGGTCTTCAGTTAGCCTAGTGGTTAAGGCTAGGGATTGTCAGACGGCGGGTTCGATTCCCATTCCAGTCGGGAAAAATTTTTCGACTTCCTGAGCATAGTGTATCATTGTACATGCCTCACAATATACAAATTCATGCAATGGCAGGCAAAGAAAGCCCTTAACTTTATAACTGTGGAAGTGCTCAAAGAACACTAAGTTGAAGCGAGGCAGGCTAAGTCCCAGCATTATTAATTTCAATAATTAAACCCTTTGGTATTCTTGTTGGTATCTATATGCCAAACTTTGTCGAAGACCGCAAAATGATCAGGAACCTGTTAAAAAACTTATATCCTAGGCAAAGTGAGACGAAACATTATTTTTATTTGGTATTTAGTCACCTACAAAAATACCAAAGGGTTTAATTATTGAACGCTTAAAGCACCACCTAGCGGTTAAAATCGAAAATCTAAGATTTCTGCATACATTTGGCCAAGTTTACCCATACAAACTTCAAACTTGTTGAGTGCCTCCTTAGGCTTGTACGATTTTGCTCAAATTTTGAACGTAGCTTCTGGGAGTCAAAAACAACTGATTCAGGAGGTGAGGCTTGACTAAGATTCATACTCACATAGCCTCAGGTAACTGTGATTTATCCAATGATGAGTTCAATGACCACAAAGTGGAGGCGTTATGCGTACAATTTATACGCGGTTAAATGGGACCATGTTAGCATATGGCCTCCAATTTGACATTCTAATAAACATCATGTACGATTCTTCGCCAGCTAGGAATTTTTAAGGATCTCTAAGAGCTCCCTTGAGTAAAGGTCATCGAATCTACGAGATCTTCTAGTTGTATCTAAGCCTATTTTGTATGAGGTTCATACTCACACAGCATCAGGTATCTATGGTCTATCAAGGGTTAAGTTCTCTGATTGTATAGGAATACTCGAGAACTTCCTGAAGTTTAGGCCATCTGATCTCCTAACGTTTTGAAACGCCTCTATGACACCCATGAATTCTCCGTGAAATTAACCTGAGACCCTCTGAATCCCCATATAGCCTTTCTGTAACCTCCTGAAACGCCCTGTAACACCTTGAAACGCCTCAGGAACCTTCACGAAACCTCCACGAAATTCACCTACGAGCCTCTGAAGCCCCATAATCACTCCAAAAACCAAATTCTTTTAAAACTGTCAGCAACAGGGGACACTTCAGGGTTCGGTCGGATCTCGCGACGTACCTGCCAGGAGACCGTATCAAGTATCGGCAAACAGGGACTTCTTTCCGGGAGACGGACGGTACCGGATGCCAACTACCAAAGAATGCCTCTTAAAACCTCTGAGGCCCCCTAAAACTCCTCTGAAACCACCTGAAACCTCCTGAAACGACCTGAAATGCATTTAAATGCCTTAAAACGCTTTGAAGCCTCTATATTGCTCAATTGAGAGCCCTTTAAAACCCCTGAATCGCTCCTGAAACCTCCTGTAATGCATTGAAACGCTTTGAAAAACTCTGAAACTCCCATGAAATCTCCGAGAAATTCATCTGAGAGCCTCTGAAGCTCCCCTAAAACCTTCTGAATAACCAACAGGTTATGGACCCAGTTGCACGGCGCGAGTGAGAGAAAATCGTAGCGAACCGAAAAGAAAATATTGAGGATGGTGATGACCATTGAAGAACACCCTGTTTAACAGTGGAATAGCGTAAGGTTAAATATCCTCAACTGGAATGGAGTTGCTGCTGGTAAAAGATGATTAGTTTGAAGTGGTGACGACGAAACAGCCAGCTGAGCCTCCTGCTCCTGCCGAATGGACAACAGCAACGCCATGCGATGGGTGCTGCTACGGCGTATGATATATGGTACCACGAGGGTACCACGAGCGCGGTTCCTTCACGAACAAAATCTACATTTTCCGCTGAAGCTCTGTTCACTGAAATTGGCGGAAGATGGTAACATGGCCCAACATTTGATGGAAGTAGCAGAGCTAGTACACCGACTAGTGGCTTTAGGGTGAGGAGCTACAAGAGAACTGGATAGTGGACATCATTCTTGTTCAAGCCTTTCAGCAAGCTACGATGCGCTCTTTACGGTGGCGTTAGGGAGTCGTCCAGTAGAAGAGCTGATACAGAAATAAGGGAAAAGTTTACTTCGTTAAATTCGCTAATTCCCGTCACATCAGATGGAAAGTAGCCAATGATTACATATACACGGAAACAAATCTGATCCAGGAATCATGATTTACAAATCATGAAACTAGAAAAGATCGTGAATCATGTTTTCATGATTTGAGCTACCACTTTCATGATTCAGAGCAACCATTTTCATGAACTCGAAATCATGGCCATTGCAAGTGTTACGTTCGCGACGCACCTTCCGTCGTGTGCTTAGCAACGCTAGTGTTTGGAGGTAGCAGAGCTATAAACAGAATTTTGTCTTTTTGCCGTGCGCCGTCGTTCTCAGTGCTTGTGTGGTTGGAAAAGTGATTTTTCCGCGGGGATTCGGTCCTACCATACCAGTCGGTTGCTTGGCCGTCCAGT
Source organism: Aedes albopictus (assembly GCF_035046485.1). Taxonomy (NCBI): domain Eukaryota; kingdom Metazoa; phylum Arthropoda; class Insecta; order Diptera; family Culicidae; genus Aedes; species Aedes albopictus. Next base: position 38,962,507 of record NC_085138.1, on the reverse strand, counting down.
TTTCGTACCGTGTGTCGTCGTTTGCGTATTCACGAATGGAGAAAAGCGATTGAGTGTGCTCCAATCTTGGTTCTAATTGGGAACGAGAGCATGCCAGCATGAGCATGAGAACTGCCAGCGTAGCGCGTGCACTTGGAGATTGTTTTGAATATTTCGGGTTGAGTGTTCGGGATAGATATGGCCCATTAGGATCTTGAAAAATATTTATTTGTTTGTCGTATATTTTCTAACTTTTGATAGTATGCGTTATGTTAATGTCTTCTATCATTCAATTATGCTCTATTAAAGCGTAGTTTAGCAAAATCTCTGTATGTTCTGTCTATTAGTTATGTTTATTATGTTTGTTATTGGTGGTTAATGTACTTATGCGTTGTTTGTTGTCCTGATCTTTATGTAAACTAGTAATTTTCGTTCGAAATGTCAAGACTAATTGACATAAATCATACGTCTTTTTAAAATAAATAATAAAGACAATTCACACCGTCTTCAGCTAGAGGCTGCACAGACTGAACACATTACTTACACTAGACAACGGACAACACACAGAACACCCAGTAGCCCAGTGATGAATTTTTCGTTTGACGAAAAGTTTCCACCGACTGGAGCGGGAATCGAACCCACACTCCGAGGCTTTTCATTGATCATCCGTGACCCTTGAATCTTAACTATGGGCCTTAACTTTATTCCAACAATGTTTCAAATCACTTAACGGGGATCTTATTTCAGATGTTGAATCCCAAGATGTGTCATCTGGCAACACATCACAATATCTCCAAGCAGTTTGGACTGAACTGTGTAATGTAAGGTACACCGGGGCAAGTTGAAACGGGTGGGGCAAGATGAAACGCGAAATTTTGAAATAGATTTTAATGAAATTTGGAAATTTATCCTCCTTTAAAAGATTGTTCGAATTAAAAACTATGTGTTATGGCAATCACATTGTTTATCATCAATAGAAAACATCATGTTAATCCGCTGTTTCATCTTGCCCCACCCGTTTCAACTTGCCCCAGTGTACCTTAACTCTTTTTTTCAACAATTTCATTTCAGCAAAAACTGGTCATTTTAGACATGAACAACTCCAGAATATCTTATTTTGACAATTTTATTTAGCCTTTAGTCGGTATGAAGAATCATGATTCAAGATCTCAAAATCATGATTTGGAATCATGGTGCTAGCAAAGCGACAGGGATCATAAAGAATGCGTATCCAAAATTATGATTCCAGATCCCAAATAAAGCCTGTCCACGTTAAATTTCGGACACCAAGTCGTTGGTATCACAAGCAGTCCAGTGGCAAAATATGCAAATGTTGGTGCTTCCTGATTAATTTAATCCTTAATCTAGAAGAAAAGCTTTAGTTCATTCAAATCGGTTGATGTGCGGTAAAGTTATGACGTTTTGAAAAAAAGTGATGAAAATGGATTTTGTAAAAATGCGATAAAAATATAAGAAAGTGTGGTCCTGTATCATCAAAAATAAATTGTATTGTACCACCAACGATTCCTGAAATGGGTTTATTTTGAAGTACTAGTCCTGTCGAATTTCTTACGAGTTAAAGGATGTTTGTTTTTACAACCAGAATCTAGATTGTTATTAGTGTCGGCACGTTAAGGATGATAAAGAAATCGATTTTTCGTTAAACCAGAGATGGTATGGCAAGAATATACATTTCTAGGACCAAAAATTGCCACCTTGAAGAAGCACTAGCTTTCCTGTACCGAATCATGTTCATGTTTTGCTTTATCGCTGTAAGTTTTCAAAAAATCATCGAATCACGTCAATCTATTGTATAATAAGTGAAAAAGTTCAAATTTCATTAAATTTGTATTGTTCATAATTATACTGAATTGATGATTGTTTAAACTCCTTCGATTGGAATCAAAAGTATAAGCTATGAGAAACATTCAAGAACAAAAACATGCCAGAAAACGCATACTTGTGAGAAAAAGCAATGAAATTTGGAAAATAGGGCCCTTAAATTTGATATTTCGATCGGGTCACTATAATGTCTCTACTGATGCCTGATACTGATACTAAAGGTATACCCAATGTACATTTTTCAATTTTCCTTTGACCATAACATCATGTTTCAGTGATATTTTGTATGAAGTTGGTTACACCGTTTTCGAGATTCCGCAGTTTTTAGGTGCCCGAAATTTACCGTGGAGAGGCTTTACATGATTTGAAATCATGGTCCTAGAAAACCGAGCATTGATTCCAGACCCCAAAAACTTGATTCAGCTTCATGATCCTTGCGGAAATATAACGCTTTGGTGGCATTACAGGAATATAAATCATGATATCATGATCTGGAATCATGGTGTATTTTCATTAAGTGAAAATACACTAGGCTCCTGATATCATGAGTCAAAATCATGATTTTGGGAGCAGATTTTTACCCGTATATTCCAACATATCTTTGCCTGATGGATGAAAAAAGATGTGAACTTTGCCAGATTTCCTTGTTGAACCAACCTTCAATTTACACCTTCCACAGGCTCCTTTTACAGCTTCCACAGGCTCCTTTTGGATTATGTAAGACATTTCCCTGGAGATTTCTCCAGAAATTCTTCATAAGATACCTTTATAAATTTGTCCAAGGATTCCATAAAAAAATCTTCTATAGATTGCCTTCAAAAGTGTTCCATGGATTTGTTTTTTCTGAAGGTTTCCTTCAGGAATTTCTTTGAGTTCCCTCTGAAACTTCGCCAGGAATTGCTTCAGAAATTCTTCTAGAGATTCGTTTAGGAAACCCTTCCAGGGAGTTTTTCAAAACTTCCTGCTGGGATTATTTTCAAAAAACTTCCCTTTGTTTTTTTTTAAATTCCTCTGGAGATTCATTCGAAAGTTTTTCCTGAGATTTTTACAGAAATTTTACTGGCGATTTTTTGAAAAAATCCTTAGAGATTCTTTTAGAAATTTCTACTTGAATTTCTTCTGATATTCCGTTAGGAACTCCTTCAAAAATATGTCCAGAGACTTCTTCAGAGTTTGAGGGATTTCTTTAGGAATTTAAATGCCTGATTTCTTCGACATTTCTGTCATGGAGTTTTACATACATTCTTCGATTTATTTAGGTCCTACAAATGTTCTTTTGGACATTCTTCTAAGGGTTCCTCTAAGAATTATATAAAAAAAATCCTTCTGGGATTCCTGCAGAAATCACCACACATCCTACATCTTTATTTTGGAAATTGTTCCTGTGGCTTCATCCGTTTCTCAAGTAGTTCTCCCGGAAATTACACAAAAATGCCTGAAATAATCTCTGACTGAATACATGATATGGAATGGATTGCGAAGAATTTAATTGACTTCCCAAATAAACATCTATGTTCAAATCATAATTTTTGACCATTTTTGACCTTCCTATGTACCATACACTGAAATAAATTTTGTTGTCGTTTCCACCGTATCCATGGTAGAATTAAGAACTGTACCAACAATTTTCAACCGAATGCAAAATTCTGTTAATTGTACTGAAACATTGTCAATATTACAATGCGTGTATTACTGTTGACTAAAAACATTCTTGGTTCTACTATTTGGGCATTGTAATTTCGACCATGTAGACTTGAATGTTGCGCGTCTTAGATAAACATGATCAAAAATACAATGTCAAAATAGTAACATCAAGAATGTTTTTAGTCAATGGTACTTCACGCATGGTAAAATTGACAATGTTTCAGTACAATTAACAGAATTTTGCATTCGGTTGAAAATTGTTGGTACAGTTCTTAATTTTACCATGGATTCGGTGGAAACAACAACAAAATTTATTTCAGTGTAGCGTAACGTAGGTGCGCCAGGAATTGAATTCAGGTTGTGCACGAAACAGACATGGACTAGACGGAAACAGAATTCGAGAGACAATTATATTTAATCTTATAATTTTAATTATATTGCAGTTCTATCACAACATCTTTTTAAATGATATGAAAGCTCATTTTTAAATTAGAAATTGATACCAAATTTGCCATGAAGCATCAGGCGAGGTGCAAGAAAAAACTCAACCTTAATTGATCAGTGCTAAGTTAGACGGGGATTACCTACATGAAACCAAAGAATAAGAATATCAAGAATGCCCACTCCGCTGATGCTCGGGGGGACACTACCGCAGCGCTATCTGCGGATGAAAGTTCAACCTTCATGCGATAGTGTGCGTTACTGATTGTATGCGGATACCAAAACATACGCACACCATCTTCCCTTATGACAAATCACGAGCACTGTTACAGAGAGCTTCCACCTTCAAACGCTTAGAGAGCGCCACTTGTCTTGTCGCTTGACGTTTACATAGAAAAAGGCAAGAGAGGGCATTCTTTCTATTTTTATTCTTTGATGAAACCCTACCTATCGATAAATAGAAAACAGAGATCAATTCCCAGCCGCTGCACGGTATCCAAACGACAGAGTCAGCGCGCGATCGGAGAAGAAACACCACCCGCTGAAGGGTTGTGGTGACTGACTGACTGACTGTCTGACTGGCTGAAGCAGAATCGAGCTGATGGGGTCTTATCTTTATGAGTTTATTATTGCATTAAAATATGATCTCTCCACGCGATGGATGACGGTTTTGTGCAGCCAGCAGTGGTAGAAGCAGCCAGGCGTCACGCTCGGGAAATCGATGTACGATGGTCGTGGATTAATTAATTGACGCGATTGTGAAATATATATGCGTAGCTTCTGGATCAGGATGAGTTTATTTCTAGCCTTCGGGACTGCGATGACGAGGAAAGAGTGATTCCAATCTATTGACACAAGTTCATGATTCATTCCATTAATTTGAAAACTGCCTTGAAAACGACTTGATGTATGAATGGTTTCGTTCAATGGAATAACGGGTTACGCTGGAAACTATTGGTATATCTGACCTAAATAACAGTCACATTTTCATTTCCGGAGCAAGTCTCAAATTTGTACTTGTACGAGAAGAAAGAGTTCACACAACTGCCGTAAGACCATCGTTCATCAACATTAAAATCAGTTGTTGCTCATTGTAGCATATTTACAGTTTTTGATTTTAGGGCAGAGAGTAGCCCTGGCATTGCCGGATCAGCAGCTCGAAGGTTTTTTTTTCATAAGAATAATATTAATTGTAGGTATATTAGAAGAAAAGTAATTGACAGTAGTTAAAATTGCGATTGATTTTCACTTATCAATATATTTTCGAATTAAGACATAAATGATAGTATTGCAAGGGCAATCTGTATCAAAACGAAGTTGTTCGCGCTCATTCCTTCGTTATTCATAGCTTCTCGCGTAACCTGCACAGTGCCACATATCATTCAATATGCATGAACCATGACCATCGACCAAGCAACATCTGGGACCACTCTCTCCGCTGATTCTCGGAAAGCGTTTGACTGGCCGCATTATCGACACCAGCTTGATCTCCGGACTGGACAGGCGCGGCAACGGCGGGTGAAGCTCATCCCGTTTCTCGTCACCAGCCAAAGCCATCGTCCATCGGTTTGTGTCGTTTTATTATTCATATCTCTATCTATTTCCTCCGGAATGGAATCAACCTTTGCCGGTGACCACCACGATGACCCGGGGTCGTGGAATGATGTTTTTCGTTCTTGTCCTGACCGCAGCACGCCCACCTCCTGGAAGGATTCTATTCGCTCTTTTCCGTTCTAGCTGGCAGATGTGCTCTCCGGCGACGAACGAAGAATCCTATATTTATTAATATTTTATGGGCCGTTTTCGAAGACTTCCCATTCTTACGGGATGATACAGCCCGTGTAGGTTTCCTTTGTAGTGCTGAAGGCTTCTCCGGGGTAACATTCGGACAATAGAGACAATAAGCAAAAGTGAGCCTGATATTTAATGCAATATCTATACCGGGGATGCATTGGCGTAGCAGCAAGGGGACGTGAAATGCCTTATGCCCACACTGTTCCCTGAGACAGAATCTCGTTATCTGAGTCTTTTTGGGCCTAAGAAGGTATATGGGAGTAATTTTGAAATATCACTCATGTGATCAATTCACCTAGGAGTCAAAAAGATTTTCTTTTTATAAATGAAGATATCGTGTTATTTTTATGATTAAGAAACCGTCGGAGATGAACCAGCCATCGGCTGAAAGTCTAGATAACAAAGATAATAATAATAATAATAATAATAATAATAGTTAAGAAGCAAGCTTTTGTAATATCTGCTCAATGTTTGGAGATATTTGTATTTCCTTGTGAATGACATCTTTAAACCAGTTTTAGCGTTATTACTTACCATAAGCATTAGCATTAAACAAGTTGCACAAAGTCGTAGATGGTATAGTTCTGGACGCTGTTCAGACAAATATTTTAGACTAAGCTCTGACTCTTAGACAAGATTGACGCAATCTTCCAACGGTCGAGTGCTGCCTGACCACGTCGTTGCGACATTAGTTTGATGCCAAAGAAAGTACATAGAGACCACTACATCCGTTTAGGCGTAGGTGTCACGAATATTGTTAGTGAAAGGGTAAAGTGCAAAGGACACGTTGGTCAACGTTTAAGGTGCACAAAACAATTTGGTTGTGTTGATTCAGATGAATCATCTTGATTCTTGCTGGGATGTTCGATTACAAATCTGAAATAGAAAATGGTACTTACCTTACCTTACCGATCAGGCTAAGGCCTGCTGTACATAGTAGCTGTCTCCATTCCACTCGGTCCATTGCTGCTTATCTCCAGTTCCGCACTCTGCGTAGGGTCCGCAGATCGTCCTCCACTTGGTCAAGCTACCTAGCTCACTGCGCAGCACGTCTTCTTGTACCGGTCGGTACATTTTAGTCGGGTTGCTATCCAACATCCTGATGACGTGACCCGTCCACCGTAGCCTCCAGATTTTCGCGGTATGGACGATGGTTGGTTCTCTCAGCAGCTGATGCAGCTCGTGGTTCATCCGCCTTCTCCAAGTCCCGTCTTCCATCTGCACTCAGCCGTCGATGGTACGCAACACCTTCCGTTCGAAAACTTCAAGGGCGCGTTAATCCTCTGCACGTAGGGACCATGCTTCGTGCCCATAGAGGACGACCGATCTAATCAGCGTTTTGTAGATAGTTAACTTCGTGTGACGGGAAACTTTGTTCAATCGCAGAGTTCTGCGGAGTCCTACCCAAGCAACACACATGTTATAATAGAGTTACAACAGCGCAAGTTTTGGTTGTATAGAAGTTTATTTTACGTAATTCTAACATTGTGTTAAAATAACGTAAAATAAACTTCTATACAACCAAAACTTGCGCTGTCGTAACTTTTATATAACATGTGTGTTACTTGGGTAAGTAAGCTTGATATCCTGCCATAATGTGTCTCTGAATTTCTCTGCTGGTGTCGTTGTCGGCGGTCACCAGTGAGCCCAAGTACACGAATTCTTCAACCGCCTCGATTCCATCACCGTCGATATAGATTCGGGGTGGCGGGCGCGCTGATTCCTCCCTGGAGCCCTTTGCCATCATGTACTTTGTCTTCGACACATTAATGTCTTATCCGATTCGCCTGGCTTCACTCTTTAGACGGATGTACGTTTCCGCCTGAGAACGAATCCTGAGACGATTCTGCACGGAATTCTGAGAGGATTCTGCAGAGAGTCCTGAGACGATTCTGCATGGAATCCTGAGACGATTCTGCACAAAATCCTGAGAGGTTTCTGCAGAGAATCCTGAGAAAATTCTGCAGCGAATCCTGAGGGGATTCTGCAGAGAATCCTGAAAGGATTCTGCAGAGAATCCTGAGAGGATTCTGCAGAGAAACCTGAGAGGATTCTGCAGAGGATCCTGAGAGGATTCTGCAGAGAATCCTGAGAGGATTCTGCAGAGAATCCTGAGAGGATTCTGCAGAGAATCCTGAGAGGATTCTGCACAAAATCCAGAGACGATTCTGCACAGAATCCTGAGAGGATTCTGCAGAGAATCCTGAGAGGATTCTGCAGAGAATCCTGAGAGGATTCTGCAGAGAATCCTGAGAGGATTCTGCAGAGAATCCTGAGAGGATTCTGCAGAGAATCCTGAGAGGATTCTGCAGAGAATCCTGAGAGGATTCTGCAGAGAATCCTGAGAGGATTCTGCAGAGAATCCTGAGAGGATTCTGCAGAGAATCCTGAGAGGATTCTGCAGAGAATCCTGAGAGGATTCTGCAGAGAATCCTGAGAGGATTCTGCAGAGAATCCTGAGAGGATTCTGCACTGAATCCTGAGAAGATTCTACACAGAATCCTGAGAGGATTCTGCAAAGAATTCTGAGAGGATTCTGCAGAGAATCCTGAGAGGATTCTGCAGAGAATCCTGAGAGGATTCTTCAGAGAATCCTGAGAGGATTCTTCAGAGAATCCTGAGAGGATTCTGCAGAGAATCCTGAGAGGATTCTGCAGAGAATCCTGAGAGGATTCTGCAGAGAATCCTGAGAGGATTCTGCAGAGAATCCTGAGAGGATTCCGCAGAGAATCCTGAGAGGATTCTGCAGAGAATCCTGAGAGGATTCTGCAGAGAATCCTGAGAGGATTCTGCGGAGAATCCTGAGAGGATTCTGTAATGAATTCTGAGAGGATTCTGCACAGAATCATGAGAGAATTCTGCAGAGAATCCTGAGAGGATTCTGCACTGAATCCTGAGAAAATTCTACACAGAATCCTGAGAGGATTCTGCAAAGAATTCTGAGAGGATTCTGCAGAGAATCCTTAGAGGATTCTGCACAGAATCCTAAGAGGATTCTGCACAAAATCCTGATAGAATTCTGCAGAGAACCCTGAGAGGATTTTGCAGAGAATCATGAGAGGATTCTGCAGAGAATTCAGAGAGGACTCTGCACAGCGTCTTGAGAGGATTCTGAACAGAATCCTGAGAGGATTCTGCACAAATTCCTGAGAGGATTCTGCAGAGATTCCTGAGAGAATTCTGCAGAAAATCCTGAGAATTCGATTGTGCACGGAATTCTGAAAGGATTCTGCACAGAATCCTGAGAGAATTCTGCACAGAATCATGAGAGAATTCTGCAGAGAATCCTGAGAGGATTCTGCACTGAATCCTGAGAAGGTTCTACACAGAATCCTGAGAGGATTCTGCAAAGAATTCTGAGAGGATTCTGCAGAGAATCATTAGAGGATTCTGCACAGAATCCTGAGAGGATTCTGCACAAAATCCTGAGAGAATTCTGCAGAGAACCCTGAGAGGATTTTGCAGAGAATCATGAGAGGATTCTGCAGAGAATTCAGAGAGGACTCTGCACAGCGTCTTGAGAGGATTCTGAACAGAATCCTGAGAGGATTCTGCACAAATTCCTGAGAGGATTCTGCAGAGATTCCTGAGAGAATTCTGCAGAAAATCCTGAGAGAATTCTGCACAGAATCCTGAGCAGATTCTGCACAGAATCCTGAGAGGATTCTGCAGGGAATCCTGAGAGGATTCTGCATAGAATCCTTAGAGGATTCTGCATAGAATCCTGAGAGGATTCTGCAGAGAATCCTGAGAGGATTCTGCAGAGAATTCTGAGAGGATTCTGCAGAGAATTCTGAGAGGATTCTGCAGAGAATCCTGAGAGGATTTTGCAGAGAATCCTGAGAGGATTCTGAAAAGAACGCTGAGAGGATTCTGCAGAGATTCCTGGGAGGATTCTGCAGAGAATCCTGGGATAATTCAGCAGAGAATCCTGAGAGGATTCTGCAGAGAATCCTGATACAATTTTACACAGAATCCTGATAGGATTCTACACATAATCCTGAGAGGATTCTACACAGAATCCTGAGAGAATTCTGCTCAGAATTTTGAGAGAATTCTGCAGAGAATTCTGAGATTATTCTGCAGAGAATCCTGATGGGATTTTACACAGAATCCTGAGAGGATTCTACACAGAATCCTGAGAGAATTTTGCACAGAATTTTGAGAGAATTCTGCAGAGAATTCTGAGAGGATTCTGCACAGAATCCCGAGAGGATTTTGTGGAAAATCCTGAGAGGATTCTGCAGAAGTCCTGTGATGATTGTGCATAGAATCCTGATAGGATTCTGCATAGAATCATGGAATAAAATCCACAGAATCCTGATAGGATTCTACACAGACACCTGAGAGGATTCTACACAGAATCCTGGGAGGATTCTACACAGAATCATGAGAGAATTCTGCACAGAATCCCGAGAGGATTCTACAGAAAATCCTGAGAGGATTCTGCAGAAATCCTGAGATGATTGTGCATAGAATCCTGAGAGGATTCTGCACAGAATCATGGGATAATTCTGTAGAAAATCCTGAGAGGATTTTGCATAGAATCCTGAGAGGATCTGCAGAGAATCCTGAGAGGAGTCTGCACATAATCCTGAGATGATTCTGCAGGGAGCCCTGAGAGGAGTCTGCAGAGAACCCTAAGAGGAGTCTGCACATAATCCTGAGAGGATTCTGCAGAGAACCCTGATAGGAGTCTGCACATAATCCTGAGATGATTCTGCAGGGAGCCCTGAGAGGAGTCTGCAGAGAATCCTGAGAGGATTCTGCACAGAATTCTGAGAGGATTCTGCACTGAATCCCTAGAGGATTCTGCAGAGAATCCTGAGAGGATCTGCAGAGAATCCTGAGAGGAGTCTGCACATAATCCTGAGAGGATTCTGCAGGGAGCCCTGAGAAGAGTCTGCACATAATCCTGAGATGATTCTGCAGAGAACCCTAAGAGGAGTCTGCACATAATCCTGAGAGGATTCTTCAGAGAACCCTGATAGGAGTCTTCACATAAGCCTGAGAGGATACTGCAGAGAATCCTGAGAGGATTCTGCACAGAATTCTGAGAGGATTCTGCACTGAATCCTGAGAGAATTCTGCAGAGAATCCTGAGACGATTCTACACAGAATCCTGAGACGATTCTGCACAAAATCCAGAGACGATTCTGCACAGAATCCTGAGACGATTCTGCACTGAATCCTCTCAGGATTCCACGCAGAATCCTCTCAGGATTCTAAGCACAATCCTCTATGCATAATCGTCTCAGGATTCTGTGCAGAATCGTCTCAGGATTCTCTGCAGAATTCTCTCAGGATTCAGTGCAGAATCCTCTCAGAATTCTGTGCAGAATCCTCTCAGGATTCTAAGCACAATCCTCTATGCAGAATCGTCTCAGGATTCTGTGCAGAATCGTCTCAGGATTCTGTGCAGAATGGTCTCAGGATTCTGTGTAGAATCGTCTCAGGATTCTCTGCAGAATTCTCCCATGATTCTGCACAGAGTTCTGAGAGGATTTTGCACAGAATCTTGAGAGGATTCTGCACCAAATTCTGAGAGGATTCCGCAGAGAATCCTGAGAGGATTCTGCACAGAATCATGAGAGAGTTCTGCAGAGAATCCTGAGAGGTTTTTGCACAGAATTCTGAGAGGATTCTGCACAGAATCCTGAGCAGATTCTGCACAGAATTTTGAGAGGATTCTGCAGAAATCCTGAGAGGATTCTGCATAGAATCGTGAGAGGATTCTGCACAGAATTTTGAGAGGATTCTGCAGAAATCCTGAGAGGATTCTGCATAGAATTCTGAGAGGATTCTGCACAGAATTCTGAAAGGATTCTGCACAGAATCATGAGAGGACTCTGCAGAGAATCCTGAGAGGATTCTGCAGAGAATCCTGAGAGGATTCTGCAGAGAATCCTGAGAGGATTATGCAGAGATTCCTGAGAGGATTCTGCAGAGAATCCTGAGAGGATCCTGCAGAGAATCCTGAGAGAATTCTGTAGAGAATCCTGAGAGGATTCTACACAGAACCATGAGAGAAATCTGCAGAGAATCCTGAGAGAATTTTGCAGAGAATCCTGAGAGGATTCTGCACAGAATTCATGTGCGTCCATCGAAGAACTAATTTCTGTAGTTGCCTACTGTTTGGATTCCAAAATTTTGGAATGAAGCATATCAACATTTCCCAACTACACCAATGACCGGTTGATCCCACACTTTAGTGCCAGTGTGTCTATTCTGAGGAGAAAGGGACCACATGGTGAAATGACTTTCTTTCTTTCCAGGGAATGATAGGGTATGTGTGCCATCAGTAATCTCACGCTCCCATATTCATCCTATTCGAAAACAAGCGATTTTGGCACCGATTGATTCCGTTCTTTTTGTTTTCATGGGTGCTCACTTCTAACAAAAAATACAAAAATTAAAAAACAAAACAAACAGCGCTTCAATCCTTTGTTTTTCGTAGGATGAAAATGGGAGCCACATGCTTAATAAGGGAACCAATACCCTACATCAAATAACTTTATGATGGTAAAACGGAGGGAGAGAGGAAGCTGGTCGTCATCTTTCTTATGACGCCCTCGCATCGCATTGATTCCCGAAAAACGTCGGTGTCCCTCTGCTGTGCAACAATAGCCTTAAAACCAGCCGCCGCAAACTAATTATACGCAAGACCAGAAGTTTAGGGTGACCGGGCGACCTGAAAGGCCAAGATGACAGCATGGTTAATAAAAATTAATATAATTGATGATTAAAACAGCTAGATAAGATTCCCGTTTGGTTTGTCTCCCGTGGTCGCCTTGGGTTGTGGTGCGATGAAACCAAAACACCAGAATAAAAAAAACTATAGGTAGGTTGGTAGGTAAAAGATAGAAACGATGCCGACCGAACAACAACAACAACACACACAGTTTGGGGTGATGATTTTAAATATCAATATATCTAGCCTTTTTACGAGTAGAACAACGACAACGGTGAGGGATCTTTTTTTCTGTTCCTTTCTTTTCGAATGACTCTGCCGCCTCCACGCGGTTGGGTTCCCAATTGCGGATGGATTGGGCAGGGAGTCAAAAGACACCGGCCGACCATCGGCATTGGTGAATGTGGCCACCCAGGGCGCTAATGGTGTAATGAAGATTTTCAAATATTTTATTGTTAAACTAGTGCAACCGTGTGGTGGAAGCTGCTGTTCGGGACAGTGGATGTTTAAGGCGGAGATCAGTACGTAATGGATGATTTATAAAATGCTAATGATTTGGCTTATTGGACCTACGCTGACTTTTTGTATATTACTTCGAAATGTTGGTTTCTTTAACAAAACATTTTTTTTGTCACGATCAAACCCATCCATAATTTTAAAATTAGTGCAGTGAACCCTTGCCGGACTCTCAAGCCTACTCTTCAACATCACTCTGGAAGGTGTGGTGCGACGAGCCGTTCCCAATAGCCGAAGTACGATCTTATCGAAATCCGGCCAAGTTGTGTACTTTGCGAAGGACATGAACACAATTGGCAGAGCATTTGGAATAGTATTAGAGCCTGTATACTAGCGTGGTTCAAAAAATCGTTTTTGCTCCACACCGCTTATTCGATTCCTAATCAGATTATATGTCTTCTCACAAAATTTAAGCTCATTTGGTTGAAAATTGAGACTGCACAAGCCCGTCAAAGTTTGTATGGGAATTACTATGGGAAAATGATGTTTTTCATTCAATCGACCGTAGCATTTCCACAAGTGCCCTATTGGGTTAGTCGACCCTTGGTAATACTAGGCTACTCTATCAGCTACAACTTTGCCGAAGACCGCATTCAAATCGGACGCCTCATTAATTAGTTACCGATTTTTATCCAGAATCGAAATCTTTACTCATGATGGTTAAACTATTCGGTGGGCATCACTGCATTCTGCAGTGGAACAAAGTAGCCATGATTTCAGTGTGCTATCTTTGGCGCCATATGCAGCAATGTTGCCTGCTGGGAAGCTGGAGGATCATAGCTAAAGTTTGCCCAGTTGGATACAAATCAATAACTAATTAATGAGGCGTCCGATTTGAATGCGGTCTTCGGCAAAGTTGTAGCTGATAGACTAGCCTAGTATTACCAAGGGTCGACTAACCCAATAGGGCACTTGTGGAAATGCTACGGTCGATTGAATGAAAAACATCATTTTCCCATAGTAATTCCCATACAAACTTTGACAGGCTTGTGCAGTCTCAATTTTCAACCAAATGAGCTCAAATTTTGTGAGAAGGCATATAATCTGGTTAGGAATCGAATAAGCGGTGTGGAGCAAAAACGATTTTTTGAACCACGCTACTGTATACCTGCATGATACTCGAAGCAGCAAATATCGAATCAGTGCTGTCAGAACAGAGCTGGTTACTCAAGGTTTCCAAATTTCAGCGCCCCCTTCACTAGTACGCCCCAAGTAAATTACTTCACTATGGTGCCTAATTACGAATTATTCCTTTCATGCGTTATTATTTCACGGAATTTTCCTGTAATTATCGCGGAATCGACATTCTAGCTGGAATTCTTTTTATGAGTTTTCCTAGAGTTATTTTTAAAATTTCAAGAAAACTCGTCAGGATTACCTACAAGGACAGTAGTGCCAGAAATTCTTCTGATTCTTCTAGGAATTATCAAAAAGTTTCTGGAATGTTTTCAGAAATAAGATTCTCGCTGGATTTCTTAGAATAATTAAGCAAGACTTCCTCTGTAGATTAATTCCTTCAGAGTACACCCCAGTCCATGGATTTCGTTGAAAATTTCTCAACTGATTCCTCGAGATTTTCATTCAGAAATTACCACAGGAACTTTCCTTGGAACTTCAGGAGTTTCTCAACTGGTCCACGGGTATCTTTCGAAACTCCTCCTGGGATTCCTTAAGAAAGTATATAATAAATTCAAGGATTGATACACTGCCATTCTATGCACAATGGTCCCATATTTTATGGGAATCCCATATGACATGGGACAATTATGCGTAGTACGGCAGTACATAAGAACAAGCTTGTGTTCCTTCATGTATTTCTTTTAATATTTCTGAAGGAATTCGTCCAGAAATATGTCGGTTTTTTTCTAGGAATCTTTTTTGGGGTTCTTACGAAAATTTTCAAGAAATTCTTCTAGGAATTTCTCCTAAAGATACAATTCCAGGGGAAATTGTTATTCAAAGATTCGGAGATTCTTTCAAGAATTCCTGTAGGGCTTTTCTTAAGACTTTTCCAGAAACTTTTCGAGAAATTATTGCTTGAATTTCTCAAAGTTTCTTTCTGTGTTCGGTTATTCAGAGATTTTCTTGGATAATTATAAGAAAAATTTTCTGGAAGTTCTTTTAAGGGTTTCTCCAAAAGTTCTTTGAGGTATTTCTCTAGGCATTGCTGTGGATTTTTCCTAACCTTTAATCGGGGATTCTTTCAGATTGTTTTTCCCAAAGATTTCTTCACAATTTTTGCAGAAATTGTTGCAGAATCTATTCCTTAGCATTTTCCTTGAAATTTTACAGAAAAAAAAATCTATGAGGGTTCTCTAGTTTTTCTAGGTATTATTCCAAAGTTTTTTTTTTTTATCTCCAGGTTTATACCAAACATGTTTTTATAATGTTTTCATTGCTTCTGAAGGATTTCCTTCAAAAATTTTGACCGGGCTGTAGTTTAGGGATTATTGTGGACAAATTCCTTCAGAAATTGTATACAAAATTCCTTCAGAGGTATCTCCAGAAGATTTCCCACGAATTCCTTCAGAAAACCTTCCAGGGATTGCTCAGAAGCTTATTGAAGGACTTTCTTAAAAGTTTCACCAGTACCTTTGTCTGCGATTCCTGCATGCATTTTTTGAAGATTTCCTCTATAGAATTTTCCAGGAATCTCTAGAGGTTTCTCAAGCTTTTTACTTTGGAATTGTTTGCAGAGTTCTTCCATGAGTCTCTAATGATTTTTTTTTCAGAGAATACAGAGAGTATCCTAAGGTGCTTCTTCAAGTATTCTCTTTATCCTAGACTTTTATCCAGGAATTGGTCATATAATTAAATAAGAAATCACTTCAGGAATTTTTGTCCTAGAATTTCTCCGAAAAATATTTATGAATTACTTCTAAGTGTTCCAAGGGTATCTCTAGGAGATTTTTTAAGGGGATTTTTTAGTCAATCTTCCAAGGAATTCTTGTAATTTCCATTAGAAATTCTTTAAAGAATTCTTCAGGTTTTTGTTGTGTAATTTCTACAAGAACTTTTAAAAATCCCTGAAACAATATCTGAACAAATTCTGCAGGGATTTCTAAAGAACCGAATCACACCAGAAGGATTTTCTCAAACAATTCCTGGAGAAATCCTGGAAAGAATTTCCAAAGCAAGGATTTGTCTGGAAATTTTGAGAGAATTTTTGAAAGCGCCTGAAGAAATCGCAAAAATTCTGAAGATGTTTCTGGAGACAATCCTCCTCCTCTCCTCTTCTTGGCGTAACGTCCTCACTGGGACAAAGCATGCTTCTTAGCTTAGTGTTCTATGAGCACTTCCACAGTTATTAACTGAGAGCTTCCTCTGCCAATGACCATTTTGCATGTGTATATCGTGTGGCAGGCACGAAGATACTCTATGCCCAAGGAAGTCAAGGAAATTTCCTTTACGAAAAGATCCTGGACCGACCGGGAATCGAAACCGTCACTTTCAGCATGGTCATGATGAATACTCGTGCGTTTACCGCCTCGGCTATATGAGCCCTGGAGACAATCATATATCCTCAATTTCAGGAATTTCAGAAACAATCCCAGTAGGAATTTCTGCAAGAAACACTGAAATGTTTCAAGATCCGGAAGGTGGACATGAACGTACATGAGTAGACTTCAGCGAAACTCCGCAACTAGTGGAAGCGAGTGCAAGAATTTTTGTCAGTGAAATCTTAGAAGTTACTTTTGAATGAATATCTGTGGGAATATCCGATGAAATCCCAGGGTAACTCTTGAAGGAATCCCAGAAAGGATTTTTTAAGAACATCCTGGAGAAACTTTTCGGTAAATCCTTGTTGAAATTCACAAAATCAACAATATTGAGGAATTTGTAGAATGATTCCTGGAGAAGTCGTCTGGTAATTTTTTTTTCTGAAAATATTTTTGGAGAAATCTTTGGACGAATTTCTTAAAAAAAACTTGAATAACTGGAGAAACTCATAGGTAATCATCTGCATAGTTCCGCAGAGAAGAACTTTTGGAATATTTCTAAAGATATTCTCGTAGAAATACCTAGGAAATATTTTTGGAAAAAAAATCTCAAAAATTCCATGGAGAAATTATTAGAGCTATCCTTAGAGAAAATGCCGAATATAAATTTCTGGGGTAATACTTCAAGAAATGTCTGGAGAAACTCTTGAAGGAATCTCTGTTTGAACTCCTGCAAGAATCTCTGGAGGAATTCATGCAGGATTTTCTGTATGTAACTCTGGAACAATTCTTGAATAAATCTCTGTTGGAAGGAACTCTTGGAGAAATAACTGAAGGAATTTTCAGAAGGAACATCTTGAAAATTTTCGGAAGAAATCAATGGATAAATAATCTTTAAACTACTTTCTAAAAATCCCTGATGAAATTTTACAATATTTCCGATATAATCTATGGATAAAATTAAGAAGACATCCATAGAAGATTTCGCTTGGAATCCTTGGACAAATTTATGGAGAAATCTTGTAACTAATTTTGGAATCGAATCCTTAGACGAATTCCTAAAGTACTATTAAGAATTTCTGAAGGATTTTTGCGATTATTTTTGAAGAAATGTCTGGGGAGGAACCTTTGATTTTTTCGCTGAATGCATTTCTGATTTTTTTTTGAAAAAGTGCTTGTACGGATTCCTAATAAAAAAGGGGGATTGTTTTTTTTATGAAAACATGTAAAAGATTTCTAGTAGATTTTTTGGACAAAATAACGAAAATATCGATGAAAATACTAGAGGAAATTCTGAAGCGATGACAGTGGAAAAAATCGACCCAAAAAACGGATCTTTTAACGCCGCTGGTTTCGGTACGTGAGGTTGACCATTTCTGACGTAAAAAATTACGAGAAATCGATTGGTGCTATTTTTATTCACCGCACGCACGGGAAGTGATCCATTTTGCCCCATTTTGCCCAATTTTCATACAAAAAGAAAATCTAAATGTACTTTCAAACAACTAACACGACTGTAGATCATTAAAAATAGCTGTAGGTGTAATTGGAAGTTAATAGGAATCATAAGAATACATGAAAGATTATTTTTAATGCTTATTTTGCCCCATATGCTCCAACAACTGTCGGATATTCACATTTTTTCCTAATTATGAATGGATTTTTAATGTTACTGACTTGAAGTTGATTTGTTTGGCATAAACAAAAAGCGCTAGATCTTTTATTACCAGAATCATTTTTGGGAGTTGTCCAATTTACCCCATTTTGCCCTATTTTCATGAAAAAATGAGATTTAAAATATATTTATGAAAAACAAATACTGCTATGGAACGTTAAAATTAGTTTTAGGTGCAATTAGAAGCTAACAGTTATCATGCACATATATGAAAGATATTTACCCTATTTTACCCTACATGCCCCAAAACTACTGGATAATAACAGATTTTGTATGATTTTGTAATGTCGCTGGATGCAAAACATGAAGCCCTGGATCAGTTTTTATATATACAAATGCGGTTTATCGATTAATACTGCAATCATTCTCGGAATGGTATAAATAGCTGTCATTTCACCCCATTTTACCCTCATTTTTGTCATGTAATGAAAAAATCAATTTGCATTGATTTTTTGTCAAGTAATGAATACATTTATTTCCCTTATTAGCATTGGTACTGAAACCAATGTTATCAAAAAGACACATATATGACTTTTTATAATTTCAGCTTCTGATGGGAATTAAGGGCATAATAAGCATTTTATAAAATATGTCAAATATACGCTAAATTGATTGAATAGGGCGTCTCAAAGCACCAAATTATATATATTTAAGATGCCTCATTCAATCAGTTATGTGCATATTTACCACAAAAAGGATTAGGATTAATGCCTTTTATGTTCTGTATTCCCCACCAAAGTCATATGTTTAACAGTCCTTTCGATTACATTGGTTTCAGTAACAAAAATCTATCAATTCGGACTGAAGCAAATGGGAGAAATCAATTCATTCATGTGGCGACAACAAATCAGGGCAAATTGGGGTAAAATGGACAGATATTTGTACCCTCCCGTGAATGATTCTAAACCTTATCGATAAACCGTATTTGTATATAAAAAAATGATCTAGGACTTCATGTATTGCAACCAGTGACATTACAAAACAATAGAAAAAATGGTATCATCCAGCAGTTTTAGGGGCATGTGGGGCAAAATAGGAAAAATATCTTTCATTTATGCGCATGATAGCTGTTAGCTTCCAATTTCAACAAAAACTATTGTCATCGTTCCATTACAGTATCTGTATCTTATAAATACATTTCAAATCTCATTTTTCAATGATAATAGGACAAAATGGGGCAAATTGGACAACTATTTAAGATGATTCTGGTGATAACAGATTTAGTGCCTTTTGTTTATGCAAAAAAAAGAAATTCAAATCAATAACATTAAAAATCCATTCATAATCATGAAAATTCACAATTTCCAGCAGTTGTTGGGGCATAGGGGGCAATATAAGCATTTAAAAGGATCTTTCATATATGTTTATGATTTCTATTAACCTCTAATTACACTGCAGCTATTTTCAATGGTTTACAGTCGTGTTAGTTGTTGGAAAGTACACTTTGATTCTCTTTTTGTATGAAAAAAGGGCAAAATGGGGCAAAATGGACCACTTCCCGTGCCGTGCGGTGAATGAAATTAGCATCAATCGATTTCTCGTACTTTTTTATGTCAGAAATGGTCAACTTCACGTATCGAAACCAGCGGCGTTAAAAGATCCGTTTTTTGGGTCGATTTTTCCCACTGTGCGATGTATGGAAGCTGTTCCACATAACTTTTAAAAGAAACCAGTGGAAGACTTTCCGAAAGGAATTTTAGGAAGATTTTCTGAATAAATCAATGGAGCAATATCGAAAGACATCGAGGGAATGCTTTACAAAAATATTTGCAAATTAACTCCTCGAAGATTCTCATGAATACTTTGAAAAAAAAAACTAAAGAAAACTAAGAATTTTTCAAAGCAATCAATGGAAGAATGCCTGAAGGATTTCTTAGAGAAATCTCCGAAGGCACTCACGGCAGAATTTTTTAACAATTCGCTGGAAGTTTTTCTGAAGGAACCACTGGAGAAATTCCTGTTAGTATGACAAACCAAAGAAATCCCTGAAAAAAAAAATCAAAATAAAACTTTGATAGATTTTTTAGGGAGCTCTTAGAGGATTTTTTTTTTTAAATTTTATTTCTTGAACACTAGCTTTTTGAAGAAATTCCCTGACGAATTTCTGAAAAAAATCCCCGAAATACTTCTGTTTTTCGTTGGGATTTCTGAAGAAAAAAAAATCAAATTTTCCCATTACAAAAAAGGATTTTTTTTATCATATTTGGAGGCGCTAAAGCTTAGAATATTTGCAATTTTCCGTAAACCCGTGAATGTGCAAACATATGGAAAACCACATAAAAGATTTTCTTGTGTATGTGAGTGTGGAAGCACAATTTTCCAATATTACAGTAAATTTTGAGCGGGATTTGTCGGTCAAATTTCCTGAAACTTAGTCGTATAATTCTGCTTAGTTTGAGATTTGATGTCAACTTTGAGTTCCACTTAAAAAAAACCAAGCCGAAGAGGACTAATTTGACGAAAATACATAAATTCCTCTATATGAGGGCACCCAGCTTGTACAGTGCGAGAAATAAGTATAAAGACAGAGCCGATTTACATACAAAATAAACATGTTTTAGGATCAATATCTCTGTTTCTAGCGATTCGAGTGTGATGGAATTTTGTCAGCAATCTTAAAATAACTAGAATTTTAGCTAGTATTATAAACCATCATCCATGAAATTATTTACATTGACTTTTCAGATTCAAATAAATACAAAGACACTTTTTCTATGGAAAAAAGAGTCTTTATATTTATTTGAATCTGAAAAGTCAATGTAAACATTTGCATGGATGATGATTTATGATACTAGCTGAAATTCTTGCTATTTTAAGGGGACAGCCAACATTCCATTACAACCGAATTGCTAGAAACAGAGATTTTGATCATCAAGCATGATTATTTTGTAAGGATATCAGCTCTGTCTTTATACTTATTTCTCGCACTGTATCCAAAGGAGGACTTTTGGGGGTTAAAGCCTCCCCACTACACAAGTTCCACAAAGTAAGCGCCCCTCCACTTTTTTTTTGTCAGTTTAACTCTTTGGAGACGGAACTTTCACTTTTCTGGATGCTACCTCGCTGGTCGAGAACACGTTTGTGATGGTCGATTTTCTCGGCTGGGCATATATGACCCATCCGTCCTTAAACTTAAGAGCTGGTTTCTCAGTAAATAACTTGGAGTAACCTCGATGACACCACTGGGTACGACTTGTGGTGAAGCACATTCTAGTAGGTGGAACCTGCGCTCCTATCTTTCTTGTGCCAACCGGATGCAAGGTTGTTGTCTGGCATTCGTGCAACATGCCCTGCCCACCATATCCTTCCGGCGTTGACCACTTTTTGGGTGCTGGTTATGCCGTAGAGTACAGCGAGCTGGCAGTTCATCCTTCTCCGTTACAAATCGTTCTTCTGCTCACCGCTGAAGATTGTCCTTAACACGCACCGATCTAAAACTCTGAGTACTTGCAGGTCCTCTTCGAGCGTGGTCCATTACTCGTGTCCGCTGAAGACCACCGGTCTTGTAAGTATTTTGTACATGATACATTTAGTGCGTGCACGAATCTGTTTAGTTCGCAATTTCTTCTGGAACCTGATGTCACTTTTAACGTACATTTGAATATAACACTCCTTAACTTTCTATTTTTGTTCCGTCTTATATCTCAACACACCATGCTGTTACCCTTCAATGACCCTAACATGTGCCCTCAACAGCTACTAAAACGGTACCAACGCCGCCTCTATCAACCACCACCGCAACCGTCACCGTGGCTGTCACGCCGTGTCCATCAGAATGCCATACGCCCGAGAGTTTTGTCATGTCATTTTTGCGGCTATTTTCAAAACCACCCGAAAAATTGATAGTTATGATAAATTATAGATAATTGTAGCCGAAGCCATCAGAGGTCCAAGCCCCCGACATGTCCATCAGCCATCCGTCGATCGGTCGCCCGTTCGACCGCCTCCTTTGTGTCCATCTTTTCCATCCCGATTCTTTCACGGACCGTCGTCGTCATTCGGCCCAGCTAGAATCCCATTCCGGATTTCGGGCTTTCGGCTCAGAACGTCAATCTTGTCCCGTCGTCGTCGTCGGCGTGGTCGCCATCGTCTCGTTGATATCGACCTGCCACCACCACTCACTCTTGACGACGAACAGCGCGGCGCGGCGGTAAGATGACGCATTCTGGCAAAGCAAAATAGACACCTCTCCCGGGTTCAACCAGGCTTAAGAGGTACAGCAGCCAATGACTCGCCGGAATCACGCGCGGCGGGTCCCATCAGCAGCAGCAGCCGTGGCACATGACGACGCGGCTCTAGCAGCCAGAGGACAAGAGCCTTCGGAACTCGGATGACTTGTCATCATTAGAGTCGCACGAGAAGCTATTGTCTATTGAGAGATTTTTGGGATTCGGGTTGTTCCTTCGGTACACAGTGGTTCCGATTGAAAGAAAAGACAATCTGTAAGAAATCTGTAAGAACACGGAAACAAAATAAACGTATAAACGCTCTCGGGGGGAAGAGCAACTGACAAAGTGCCGACACCGAGGCAGGGATCAAATCCATGACCATCCGCTTATGAAGCGAACGTGTGACCACTGCGCCAAGAGCCCCAGCAATCTGTAGTTTATTATTACTTTTTTAGATAAACTAACTACATTATAATTATTTTTCATGAAAACAATTAGCTGACAATTTTGTACCGCAAATGACACAAAAACTGCACAATGCTTAAGTATAATTTTAAGAAATTTCTCTAAAAAAATAGGATTCGCTGGCATACGGACCACAAATATCAAAGTCACACCACACCACAGTTACAAGAACTGGGAATATCCTTTACACTTTTGCATTGCTAAAAATTATTTTTTCTTTGTTATTTTTTATTAAAACCATTTTTTTGTGCAATTCAGTATCATAATTTCTGTTTAAAAAAACTCATTTCGGTACCATAATGGCCAATTTTTCCGAACTGGTTCATTATGCAATTGAAAAGAGTTTCATAATGAAAAAAAAAAACAGATCCAGAAAGTTGCAAAAGAGTTCCAGTGCACAGTGGATCAGGGAAATGATAACGATCGTCTCCGCGCACGAAACGACGCGTTTTCAAATGCTCTAAATGTGATTTCACACAAGGAACCAATGAGATATCTGCCGGGGATTAGCAGGCATCTTCAGTGTGTGAGCGTTGATGATCTTCCATTTTAGGCGACAATGGCGCCTGCCACGTCATGTTGCAGGTCAATGTGGGGAAGGGGAAGGAAGTGATGATTGCAATCATTTGTATCCACATCAGACCGAATATACTTCTGCGTCTGCACAAATTCATGTGGATGTCAGAGTGTTGGTAGGATATGGTTGCCAGAGGGTTCACACATTGGTGCTTGGATGCCAGGCGTAAGATGTTAGAATTCACCCATTCAACCAATGATCGTATAAGATATAGAATAAGATGTTAAAGTAGAAACGAAATGCGTACATTTTACATGCGCCTAAATGGAGGCATGAACGCATAAGGCCTCCACCTTATCATCTTATGTAACATCTTATACGATTACTGGTTGTCTGGGGAGTTTTTTTTTAATTATTGCGGCACAGTTCGTAAGATTGCAAAACTCGTAGGCGTTATCTGATAGATACTGTGCAGTGAAAGTTGGAAAATGGATTTTTTTTTTCAACCCGTTTCTAATTCTAGCGATGGCTATGAAGGAATATATGAATGTACATTAAGGTGGCCCACACTTATATGAAAAACAAAAATTTCAAAAAATGCCAAGTCTTACCTCCTCAATCAATTGTTTTGGACTCCCAGAAGCTACGCTTAAAATTTGAGCAAAATCGGTTGAGCCTAAGGGGGCGCTCAAAACGCTTGAAGTTTGTATGGGAAAACTTGGCCAAATGTATGCAGAAATTTTAAATTTTCGAATTTTGCCGCTAGGTGGCGCTGTAAGCGTTCAATAATCAAACCCTTTGGTATTATTGTAGGTGACTATATGCCAAACAACTTTGTCGAAGACCGCAAAGTGATCCAACGTCTGTGAAAAAAGTTATACCCTAGGAAAAGTGAGGATAAACTTTATTGTTATTTTTCCAATACATGTAAAGGAATAATATCAATAATAAAATCTCATTACTTTACCTCACTTTGCCTAGGGTATGACTTTTTGCGCAGCCGTCGGATTACTTAGCGGTCTTTGACAAAGTTCTCTGGTACATATATAGTCACCTACAGTAATACCAAAGGGTTTGATTATTGAACGCTTACAGCGCCACCTAGCAGCAAAATTCGAAAACTTAAAATTTCTGCATACATTTGGCCAAGTTTTCCCATACAAACTTCAAGCGTTTTGAGCGCCCCCTTAGGCTCAACCGATTTAGCTCAAATTTTGAACGTAGCTTCTGGGAGTCCAAAACAACTGATTTAGGAGGTAAGACTTGGTATTTTTCGAAATTTTAGTTTTTCTTATATGTGTGGGCCACCCTAATGTACATGAGTTGTATGTGTAGAGAGGAAGGAGAAAGTACGTAGAGAGATACAATGCACGAGGAAAGGGACGGGCCAGGAATTGAACCCAGGACCTTTTGCATACGAATGAGAAGCAGTAATCACTAGACCGCCAAGCCCATCTACTAGATCGGTCAATTTTGAAGCTACATAAAAACTGCTTTCAGCAAACTTGCTCAAAATGTATAGATCTACATCTTTGCCGAAGAATGGATATAGATATCTTGCAAATAAAAATGTTTAGTTTCCATTTT
Source organism: Aedes albopictus (assembly GCF_035046485.1). Lineage (NCBI taxonomy): Eukaryota > Metazoa > Arthropoda > Insecta > Diptera > Culicidae > Aedes > Aedes albopictus. The sequence goes on along the minus strand of NC_085138.1, from coordinate 38,937,747 downwards.
CTTCAAAAATATGGGCCATTCTCATTTCCATGTACGTTGAAAAGAGGTTCTTATTATTAGGAACAACTTTGCAGAAGACTAAATTTGTCTAAACAATCATTTAAAAGCGCTGATTGCATCTTTCCTCGTAAATCTGGGTCCTGGACCACTATACATTGCGTTTCAAGAGCGTTCTTGTGGTTGTTATGTAGTATCATGGGTATCAGAAGGGTCCCAGGGGCGATAAAGAAGCGTTCCAGGGACGTTTCAGCCTTGTCCCATGGGGATTCCGGGGGGGGGGGGGGGGGGTGGGGGGTTTCAGAGGCATTTCGTGGGTGTTCCAGGGAGTCAAAGGAGGTTACATGGAGTTTCAGAAACGTTCCGGGCGTATTCCAAAGGGTTTCAGGGGCGTTTCAGAACTGTTGGAAAGGCCTCAGCGGGTTTCGGGTTCTCAAAGGATCCCAGGGAGTTTCAGAGGAATTCCAGGAGTGTTCCTGGAGGGCGTTCCATCAGGGATATATCTTTGAATGGCGTGAAACACCCCGATAAATATCTGAAAATCCATTCAAACTTCCTTGAAAAAGTCCTAAATCCCCCTGAATTCCTCGAACACTTCCGGAATCCTCCTGAAATATTCCTGAAATATTCCTCTGAAATATTCCAAAACCGCTCGCAGAAGCTGCATGGAACGCCCGCGTACCCAGGACCCTCAAGAAACTTTTAAATAAAAATTGGACAAATTTGAAAATTGCGATTACCGCAGTGAACAGTTCAACAATTAACAGGAAGAGGTGGGCTAGCTTAAGAAAGCGTTCAGCATTTGGTCAGCGTGCAGCCAGACTGTACCATTTGTTTTTCAATGGTTTTGGGAAAATAATGATTTAATCACTTGGGATACTAAATATAGTAGTGCTTCTCCAAAAGGAAATCTGCCAATTTTCAGAAATTTCTTCAGGAATTTATTTAGGGCTTGCTCCAGAAGTTCTGTCAGAAAGTTAATTCCATTATTTCTCTAGTAGTTTTCTTTTTCAGAGATTCCTCCACGTTTTCCTTCTGTAATTCCTCCAGAAATTTCTACAGAGATGTTTTTAATAGCTCCATCGGGGGTTTCTCTGGGAGTTCATTAAGAAATTCCATCAGGTTATTTTTTAATGATTACTCCAGGAATTCCATCAAGGACTCCCAAGTAACAATGGCAGTTGAATAACTGCTTATTTATACAAAATGTTCAAAATCAAGTTTAAGGGCGGTTTATTCATCTGTTGTACAGCAATAATGTTTGTTGGGTTGACTCAAGAAGTTCTGCAGTGATTAGTCCAAGAATTTACTCAGGGATTTATTCAGGAGTTCCATCAAATATTCCTCTAAAAGCTTTCCTGGCGTTAATTCAAGCATTCCTCTAGAGATCCTCCAGGAATTTCTTCTTTAATTCCTCCAGGAATTCCGTAAGGTATTCATCCAGGAATTTCTTCATAGTTTTCCTCCATGAATTTCTTCAGGGATTCCTCTAAGATTTTATTCAGGAATTTCTCCGAGATTATCTTAACCGCTTTCTCTAGAAACCCCGACTACAAAATTGTAACAAAAATATAACATAATTATAACAAATCATGATATTTATAACTCATTGCGATACAATCATGTTCAACATCCTTAGTATTTTCAAAAGACTATAAGACAAAGCACGCTGCATGCTTATTGAAATACAAACTCTGCAAGAGCGGCGTGAAATCGCAATGATTTCATTCGTAAACGATATCGTTTCGCATCGTATAGACTCGCCTGAAATCTTATCAAAACTAAATTTTTATATACCCTCTCGGCAATTAAGAAATCGGAATATTTTCGCAAGTAACCACCACCGAACAAACTACGCCAAATTTGGGCCTATAAATCGCATGATGGTTGCTTATAATTAACATTGCGAAACGATTGACTTTACAATGTCCAGGCAAAATTTAAAATAGTTATTAATGCAACAAGTTGCAAAATGATGATTTTTTCAGCACGAGTCGTACATTTATCCAACAAGGCTTGCCGAGTTGGATAAATAAGACAAGTGCCGAAAAAATCGAGTTTTGCAACGAGTTGCATACAAAGTTTTTTGTAATTGCAAAAAATACCCATTCAGTATAATCCTTGGTATAATCTTGCTACACGTACTTTCAAGTCGAACCACGTGGCAGCATTCATGCGCGTCAGCGTGGTGCTTTTGTTTGATCAGGTAGGCTATGATAGGGTAGGTTTCAGAAATTTGCAATCTCTCGCCGTCGTCATACCGCAACCGCACCATGTCAGGAGCAAAAGTAGCTTCAGCTGCTGCTTCTACGACTGTTCTGCAGTCCTAATCTGAATCTGGATAGTCTTGATTCGAGCTCATCAGAGGATGTAGAAGTAGCAGCTGTGTCTACGGTAGCCTCGAAAGTTATCGAAAAGTGGGTGCTGGCAAAGGTGCCGAAAAGTGCTACTTTTCGACACTCTTAAGAGTGCCGAAAAGTAGTACTTTTCGGCACTTTTGTTTTAGTGAAGAAAAGTAGGCCGTTTTAACGTTACAACCGCTAGTGAAAAGTAGGGGAAAACGCAACGCAATTACAAAACATATTTTCGTACCATTAGAAATAGGAACACTTAAAAAAAAAAACAAAGCACTACATAATTTAATTCGTTTTTTTTAAATATATTTTTCAATGTATTTCATAATTATAATATTAAGAAATAAGAAAAAAAATATGTATATGTATAATGCACTAGTCTACGTCGGTTGACGAAATGAAATAAATAAATAAATAACCCAAATATATCACATTATGTTATAAATGATGTTTGATAACTCATTGTGCTACATTAGTTTTGATTTTTTGACACTTAGAAAATAATGTTACAACATTATATCATATTTTTATAGAAAGTAGTAATCCTGAAGGTGAAGCTAAAATTCATATCACATTTTGTTATAATTTTGATCTAATTATAACAAAACAGTATATTGTCTTGATTAGACCGGTGTTCTTTTTGTCACATTTAAGTTATTTTAACATCATCCTGCATCTAATAACATAATAAGTTAAAGAAAAATATTATAACATCTTAACACAACATGATATAAACTTGATATAATTTTCTAGTCGGGATTTGATCAGGTATTCCTCCAACAGTCCCTTCAGGAATTCTTCCAAAAAAAATTGTCTGGTAATTTCTTTAGAAATTTTCCGTGGAATTCTTTGAAGAATTTCTCTTGGAGTTCCATAAATCTTTTAGAAATTTCGCAGGGACTCTCCCAGGAATTCCTTCAAGGATTATTTCTGGAATTCTTTGAAGGAATTCTCCTGAAGAGATTTCTTCAGGAACTCTCTTTTTTCTCAAATTCCTTCAAGGATTTCTCCAGAAACTTCATGAGGAGATTTTTCCAGGTATTCCTTTGTGAATTTCTGCAGGAGCTCCTTCAGGGACAATTTCTTTAGGGATTTCTCCAAATTTTTTTTTTTAAATTCATCTAGAATTTCTCCAGGAATTTCTTCACCGATTTCTCCAGGAATTTCTCCTTTAATCTTTCAGATATTTCTTCACGTGTCCGTCTAGATAATCCTCAGTGGTTTTTCTTGGAGTTCATTAATGTATTTCTCTACATGGAATTTCGCTTGGAAATGCTGGACAGATTTCTCCTGTTATTGCTTTAGAGATTTTTCCAGGGAGCTCTCTTCCAGGAGCTCCTTCAGGGATTCCTGCAGGAGTTTGTTAGTTTCCTCATGAAGTTTATCAACCGATTGCACCTGAATTTTCTTTTGTGATTTTTCTAGGATTTCCAGCAAGGATTCCTCCAGGAGTTCTTTACGTGGTTTCTTCTGAAGTTCCTGTAGTGATTTCTCCTAGATTTTTTCCAGGGATACAATCGGGAGCTCCTTTAGAGATTCTCTCACGAGTTCGTTCAGAAATTCCTCCAGGAATTCCGTCAAGGATTCGTCCTCGAATACACTCGTGGGTTCCTTTAGAAGTCCCCTCAGGGATTCCTCTAAGAGTCGCTTCACAGATTTCTTCAGTTTCTTTTGGATTTACTACGAGATTTATTTCGGCATTTCTCTGCAGGAAAAAAAGTACCCAAATTTGAGTTTATTTCACTCAAATTCGGGGTTGCGTGCGGGAACCCAAATTTGAGTTCGTGGAAGCGATGTTGAAGTGAGACATTTACATTTGATTACCGTGCGACAAAGCACCTACCGGCTAACGTCTACTGTACCTGTACTTTTTTGCGAAGTGCATTTCATCGTCTCTGGAATCAATTACTGTGAAAGCGCTCATAAAACACTAAGCTGAGAAGCAGTCTTTGCCCCAGTTGAGACATTACATGAAGAAGAAAAGCAAGTGTTTTAGAATTCATTTTTAACGATTAAGATATTCCGTAAGAAAGTGGAAACATTTTGGTAGAGCTTCTATTTTGGGCATTTTTTGGCTATAACTCAGCTTATTTTGAACCAATTTATACAATAGGTGAGATACGTTTAGTATCAATCCATGTACAAAGTTACAAGTCAATTGGTTTGGAATTGACTAAGTTATAGCGAAAAGTACCCAATTAACCAGCTACAGCACAAGTGGCTCGGTACCCTAAATACTACCGCAAACGATAATTTGAGATATATTAACATTTATTTACCTCTCTATGTGCTCGGTTTACGAATATGAAGTATTACAACCCTACTATCAACCACTGGTGATCCGATGGGCAGATAAGGAAGTATTTTACCAACGATGATGTGAACACGCGGTGCGAAACCGGTTTGCTTATCTCTACTACTCCTAGACTTATTACGCACTGGTGGGGATAGTCTAAGGCAGTGGTCACCAAAGTTCGGCCCGCGGGCCGCACGTGATGCCGACTTCTCTTTGTTGCCGTAGAATTTCTTGCAATGTTTCTTAAGGAGGTTGTTCTACTCCCAAAATAATCTAGAATAACGAGCTTAACGTTTCACAAATGGATCCAGGAGGTGCAATACAAGCAGTTGAAAAAATAGGCCTGAGGATCACTGGTCTAAGGCACCAAAATTCGAATTTCTATTTCAGCATGAAATCAGTCCTGTCATGCGACTTACAAACGCAATGCGAACCAGTAGTACGGCATGAATTTTCCTAATTTTTTACTAAATTGCCAATAATTGAAGTTTTTAGCATCTTTATGATACATAATTTTGAACTCCTGTGCAGCGGCCAGTTGCTGGGACCAGGGCCCTGCATTTTCAATTTCAATTGAAATTTTCAGGCGAAGTTTGTAAACAATGTTTTCAATCGTCAATGGAAACAAGGCGCCGTCGTCGTCGCTCAGCCGGACTGTCATCGTCACCGATGAACCGACGCTGCTGCGTCGTCGCAGATGCCACTTTGTTTCGCACTCACAAGCTCACGCACGCTCGTTCGACATCGAATGAATTTCTCTGTTATAACTCAATTAATGAGTGTAACAACCGTCAAATCTGTGTAATGTTAATGTATGTTATGCATATTTTACTGAAATAGTTTATTACCCATAAAAATATTAAGTAAACATACATTTTAGACAATTTGATAATTTCAATTGAATCCCAGTCGGTGTGAAAATGAGCCGCCACCCGTCGTTGCGTCGAAGAAAGTGACAAGAAGGGCGGATGAAGCGAAGCGCATGCATGTTGTTTTGAATGTTCCCGTCGCCGGCGTCCATCCGATGCTGATGGGCGCTCGCTTTCAGCGTCATGTTTTGATTTCGACGATGTAGGCCCCTGGCTGGGACAGCAATCAACGATCGATGGCAGTGTTCGATCGACATTTTTCGAGGTCGTTTCGCTACACGGAGATAGGGGCAGCTCTCTTTATATGGCACTAACGACAGCCAGTTGAGTGTTGCACGGCGGGTTAAAAGGCTTTTTTTCTCGACAGTGGGGCTAGGCTAGAACATAGCTTCGTGAAGGGGGGAAGTGGGCAGAAGGGGCGATAGAATCAATTGTTGTGCGCGCATGTCTCGATGATATAATGAAGTGTTGTCCAAGCTTTAAGGAAGCCAAGATGGCTCGCAATGTGTTCTAGGATGGCGGAGGGGGAGCTCGAGCCTGATGGAGCCAAATTATAAGTGATGAATAATATAAATTCGGAGTATGGTTCGATGACCGACCGACCAGCAACAACTGCTCGAGTGGTGGCTATTTCTAAGAGGCACTGACTGCCGCCGGTTGGATGGCTGTTGTTTTCCACTCGACGTGTTCTTTGTGGCTGAGCTGATTCTGATCCGGTTGGACAATTTACGCGACCAGTGTGCTTTTTGCGCCTCTTTTTTGGAGAGGGTGGAGCCGCGCTGGAGCCATCTTAGAGTGACGGATGATAATTTGCCGGTATGCGAATAGACTTATGTGAATGTTTCTTCTTCATGGATTTGATTTTCAACGGGAATATAGCTTGTCTTACAGTTTTGTGTCTTTGTGTACCTACAAAGTTATGCAAATAATCAAAAGACGATTTTGCTTCCTTGATAAAGAAGCAAACAATTGCATGAATATGGTTTGATGACTATTTAAATTCACTCTATGAAGCAATCCAGTGGAATCTAACTAAACTACGACCAATTAATCGCTATTTCGATGGCATTATACATTTCATGAAGCCTCATTCGAATTGCCTGTGACCGATTCTCACGCCCATCACCCAATCATTAACACCCTCATCGTCGCCATCGAGTCCGCCAGCGAAGTTACTCGTTTTGGGCTGCGACCATGTAAGCCACGTGCTACTGACACGCATTCCGCCGATCATTGGTTGGTGAAACCTTGCGCAGCAAAACAAACGAACGACGAACGGGCGAATAAAAAAAACTGCTCGCGCACACAAAACAGTCCGTGAAACTAATAATCACCACGTATTAATTAGCCATTTGCTCGGCGGCACTCGGGGACGCGACGACGACGACGCGACGCGACGGACGGACGGGGGCACAATCCATCATCATCGCCTCCGCCGAAACCGGCCATTATCATGCAATGGACACCGCTTAACCTGGGAAATATGCAAATCGGGACACATCGTTGATGGGCGGCCCTTGTCAGTAGTCAGTGTCGTGTTCCGAACGCACACGCAATTGATAACCGAGAAGGGACCCTGGCATTGATCACCATCCGATCCGACACCGGGCCGCCGTTACCGCCGGAGAGCGGACGAGGACGGGAGAGACAATGGAATCACACGGTTCCTCTAATTGAGGTTTGTAGGTGAAGATTAGAACGCAGGCCGCATTCCGACGACGAAAATGACGACGATGTTGAGATGTCACGAACCATCACTAGAATAAAGGGGAACAATCAAAAAGGAATCTGGAAGCTACGAGAGTTATAAATCCTGGTGGTCGTGGGACACTGGAATCCTTTTCTTGGGCACCGTTCATGCTATAGCAACAGTTTACAACTTAATTACCACTGATAATTATAACCTGATAGTTATAACCTCCGCTGAACTTGTTTTGTACGTACACTGAGTGAAATCAAAATAGGACCACATTGTTATCCTCTTCTCTTCTTGATGTAACGTCCTCACTAGGGCAAAATTGGGTATGCATTCGGCAATTCCACCAGAGTTTCTTTCACGAATTCGGAAACGGATTCCTTCAAAAATTCCTTCGAGAATCCATTGGTTAGGATTTTAAAATTTTATGTAGAGATTCCTATAGAAAAATCTCCAAATGTTCTATTAGAAAATATATTCATGTATTATCTAAGAATTTCCTACACGGAATCTTTGAAAAATTCTTTCAGGGATACCTTAAGAACTTTCACAAAGCATTCAATAAACAAATCAAGCATTAATTACTTCAAAAATTCTTCCAAATGTTTAAAAAAAATTCTTCAGGATTTCCACGGAATATTTCAGAAATTTCTCCTGATATTATTCAGAATTTTCCCAGAAATTTGCTCAGAATACTTCCCGAAGATTCTTTCAAGAATACTGCAGGAATTTTTTTCAGAAACTTTTAAAAAAATCTTAAAAATAACTTAAGAGATTTCTATTTATTATTATCAACTCTTTTTTCCGGAGAAATTCAGCCCGTGACCCTAGAGATTCCTTTGGAAATCTCTCTGAGGGCTGGTTTCGGAATTTCACTACAAATTTCTTCACGAAATATTTTAAAATTCTTTCAAGGATTCATCAGTTCATTCAGCAATTATCTTCAGAAATTGTTGAAGAAATAATTGCATGGAATCTTCCAGAAATTAGACATAAACAATTCTTTAAGAAGTTCTCAAAGAGGTTACCCTATAAATTTCACAATGATTTCCTTCAAAAAACATTCAATGGTTTCCATCAGAAGTTTCTCTATTGATTCCTTAAGTACTACAAAGAATTTTCTTTAGAAATTTCTCCAGAGAGACTTTCAGGAAGTTTTCCATAAATTACACAATTCGTACACAATTTTCTTTAAGAATATTGGACGCTTTGAGAAATTTCTCCGGGGATACCAATAGCCATTTTACAAGGGGTTTCTGCTTTTCAAAAGAAATTCTTCAAACAAATCATCCATATTTTTTTCGAAAATATCTTTATGGATTCTTCCACAGAATTCTTTGAAAATTTGGCCAGATATTATTAGGAATTTTCCCTGGGATTTGTTGAGAATACTTACTAAAGTATCATTAAGAAATATTTTCGGATTTTTTGTCATAAAATCTTCAAAAAAAAAAAACTTTAAAAATTCCTTAGTTTGGAAATTTCTCTGAGTACACCATCAGAAATTCCACTAGAAATTTATCCATGGACTCTTTCAAAACATCTTCCTAGGATTCATAAAGAAATTTTCTTAAGGAATTGATTTAGAAATAATTGCATGGATTACTTCAGATATTTCACTAGTGATTCCTTCAGAAATTGGACAAAAACCTCATTTAAAATCTTCAAAGATTCTCCCATGGATTCTTTCAGAAGTTCTTCTATAAGTTCCTCTAAAAAAACCGCAGGGGTTCTCTTCAGCTAACAAGCAATGGATTTTGTCTGAAATTTCTCCATGGATTCCTTTAGTGCTACAGCAGCTTCAGAAAATACAGAGCGGCTTTCAGAGTGTTCTCCAGTAAGTTTTTGGAAAATTAATTTAAAGTTTTCCCTTGAAATTTCTCAAAGTATTGTACTAGAAAATTGTCATGGATTGCCTAATAGCTTCCTCCACTCATTCCTCTATTGTAAATTAATCCAAGGATCCCGACTCGGAAGTTATATAAAATTTTTATCATATTGTGTTATGATGTTATAATATTTTTCTACTAGCTGCCCCGGCAAACGTCGTTCTGTCTGACTACTGTGTTTTTTGACATGTAGCTCTGTAGAAAAGTGCCCCGCAAAATGGAATTTCAAACTTTCTCGTTTTCGGTGCATTCCCGGTCGATTTTTCCAATTATTTTTCCGTACGAACACATCGGAGCCTTGCACGAATGAAACACTGAATGAATGGTGTAGATCTGTTGGCCCGCTCCCGAGCTTATTCGTGGCATACAAACACTATTCCATTTTGATTTATATAGAATAACTGGTTATGTTTTGAACTAGATGCAGGATGTTGTTAAAATAACTGAAATTGTAACCAAAAAACACTGCTCTGATCGAAATAATAACCTATTTTGTTATAATCATAATTATAACAGAATAAGTTATCAAACAACATTTGGAACATAATATGATATATTTGAGTTATACTATTATGAAAACAACAAAAATATTTAACACGATTATATCACAATGAGTTATGAATATCATGATTAGTTATATTTATATTGTTTTTTTGTTTCAATTTCCTAGTTGGGATTCCTTCACTAAAAGAATTTCTTTCTTAGAATTCCTTCAAAAATTATTTCTAGAATTTCTATCTTAAGTCAGAAATTGCTGCGAATATTTATGGGTTTCCTTAAAAAAATCTTGCATTCACCATGCGTCGAACGCTCCACTATGAATTTATGCAGACATTCTTAAAGACTTTTTTTCATAAAATCGTTGAGAAACCCTTTTATGAACTTCCTCAGAAACTCCTTCATGGATTCGTTCAGACATTCCTTCGGCGAATCTTCTGGAAAATCTACCACGAATTTAGGGGTTCCTTCTCATTACCGTCAAATGTTTCTCCATAAATCCTTCAACAAAGTCTTCCGTGGCTTCTTTCAGAAAAACCTTCAAAGACTCTCTCAGGAAATCTTCTAAGGATTCTTTCCAGAAATTACGTCAGAAATTTCTCCAGGGATTTAGAAGTTTTTCAGGAATTTCTTAAGAGATTCTTCCGAAAATTCCTGCCGCATTTTCTTCAAAATTCCTTGAGAATTTTTTCCAAGGTCTCCATTGAAAATTATCAAGAAAATGTCTCCAGAAATTTCTCTTGAGATTCTTGAATGAATTTCTTCTAGTGGTTTCAGAAGGAAATTCTCCATCCAGAATTCATTCGGAAAATCCAGAAAATGCATTAGGAGTTTCTTCAGGAATTTGTCTAAAATATCGCAAGTGGCCCTTTCAGAAACTTCACAAGGTAGTTTTCCCAGCGTTTCTTCAGGAAATTCTTCTTAAATTTCTTAAAATTCTTCTCTAAATTTCTACAGATATCCCACCAGTGATTTCTTCAGACACTATTTCAGTAATTGCCTCGGAAATCCGATTTAGAAAATTCTTCGGAAAATTTTGCAGATGTTTCTTCAGAAATTCATTCATTTCAACTAAGATTTGTTCAGGAATTGTTCTACAGATTCATCCAGAAAACTCTGCAGAAGCTCCTCTAGAGATTTTTTTGCAATATTATTTTTATTTAATCAGGCAGGAACTCCTGCAGAGATTCCCTCAGGATTTCCTCCAGATAATCCTTGAAGTATTATTCCATGGATTTATCCTGCATTTTCTCACGGATTCATTGAAATATTTATTCAAAAATATTCACTAAGAATTTCTACGAAAATAACTTTACCAAGACTGCCAGACGTTTATCTATGAGTTTCTCCAGTTAATCAGGATTTTTTTTAGAAATTCGTCCATAGATTTTTCTAACAATATTTTCAAAAATTCCTCTAAATGTTTTATCATAGGATTTTTCCAGAAATCGTCCTATATAAATTCCTGAATATTTTTTTTCTATGATTTCTGCAAAGGATTCACCGGGAAGTTTCTCCAGGATATTCTTAAGAAATCTTCTCTGGAATACCTTCAAGAATTACCCTGGAATTTCTTTGGATTTTCCTTCAGAGATTCATTCAAAAGTACCTCCTACGATTTCTACAGGGATTTCAGTATCAAAAAGTCTTGCACTCGCTTCCACTTGCTGTGGAGTTTCGTTGAAGTGTGCTCATACGTTTTTGGAATGAGAGGTTCAAGCTGACTTTTTAGGAGAGAGTGCCTTCCTGATCTTGTAACTCCTCAGCACGGTTGCAAAAATTCCGAAGCTTCCAACGAACGTGAGTTTTTGTTTCTGTCTTTTCACCACACCGCTTCTGACGTTGAAGCCCCTGTCCTACACGGAGGCAATTGAAAAGAGAATAAAAATTCTCTCTTAGCTCACACCGGGGAGACGGCGAGGTTCAAAAGCAACATTTTTCCTGTGACCGGCACTCAAACGACAAAAATTCACCACGTTTGCTTATGGGCGAGTCGCATTCATGCGGTGGGTTTTGAATTGAAGCATCCATCAGCGCAGAACGTGTGTTGATGATGTTGCAGTCATTACCTCCACAATGTAGTTGAATTTTTCTGCGTTCACTTTCAAGTATCTCACAGCGGAGCTGAAAATGAATGTCAAAAGCATTCAGTTCAGCAAAAATTCATTCAATTGAATGAGATTTTTTCAACCCTGCTCCTCAGTGTTTCTATCAGAAATCCCTGCTGGGATTTCTTTTCCGGGAGACTTTCTTTGAAGAAAAATGTTTGTCTGCGGAGACATCTTCAGAATTTTTACGATTTCTTCAAACGTTTTTCGGAAATTCTCCTCAAAACTTTCCAGGGGCTTCTCCAATAATTGTTTGAGAATTTTAATCCGGTGATTTCTGTAGTAATTCCTTTCTTTGGAGATCCCTGCAGAATTTGTTCCGGTATTCTTTTCTATTCTATTCTATTCTAGTGCTTGCACAGCCAGTATTGAAAAGCATCCTGGAAATACCAAAATTTCTTCTGATATTTTCTTGTCAGCATTAATATTTGCAGCATATCAGAGATGTAACACAAATATTAAAACGAGCAGTCCCACTGTGCAGACTCACGGGTCGGAAGATAATTCAAAAAATTAAGGCAATCAGGTTATCCACTTATGAATAACATGATTAACAAACCTTTTTGAATTCAATAAAGGAAGAAACGGGGACAACCGTACCAACTGTTTCGTTTAGGGTAATGGCGTTTGAACATACAATCATTTTGAGTGGTGCTGCTTAGAAGGTTAATGCACATTCCGTTTTAGTTAGCGTTATTTCTCCTGGGATGAGGCACAGGCATTTCTCTATGTGTCCTGGCTTTAAATCCTTGGCTTAAGCGCCATTATTCGCTCTCTGAAACGAGAATAAAAAACTTATGATCTCTTTCCCGAATGTAAGGAAAATAATCCCATATAGTTATCACAACGAATAAAAGAAATTGCTACAAATATGAAAAAAATAATAAATAAAGAAACTGAAATCAAAATTTCCAAAAATCATATCAAGAAATCAATTCCTTCCTGAACTAAGGGTGGATCTAACGATAATCGTAACAAATCACAATTGCAAGATGATCTCTTTGTTTTAGCTTGTTTTAACAACTTACTGTTAACTGATTCTGCAATTAGATGCCCTCTTCGAAACATTAAACGCCGTGAAACGATTGTCGGTTTTTTGAATTTGGAAAATAAGCAGAATTTGTTCAGGTATTCTTTTGGGAATTTTCAGAAATTCTTCCTGAAATTGCACAAAAATACTGAAGAACTAAGGACCGAAGGAGATGGTAAATTGCGAGGAAAGAACGTGGGGTGAGGTGGGCTTTGGGTTCAGGTTGGCTTTCTACTTCACAGAATTGTTACCATGATTGTTACCTTGTTCTGTGGCGGTGTTGGTTAACGCGGCCTGCCCTTCAACACATATTGTGCCTATGAACTTCAGGCATTACGTATGTCTAACATACCATTTCGGTTGGTTATCCGAAAAACAACAACATTCGTACTGAAGAATTGTTTAATCAATCTCTGAAGGAATTTCCAAGAATCCTTGGAATCCACACACTTGACAGTGGACTTTGTACGGCTGGGTACATTGGTCTGTCATGTGTTGCTGGCTCCGACAGTTAAAACAGACAAACTTGTCGATCAACGGGACATGCGTACGGATTTGGGTTTCCACTCCCTTTGAGATGTCTTTGGAGGAGGGGCCGTCTGAAGCCTCCGAGTCGCTGGATCTATTCTTCTCTGGCCTCGCTTTGCTCGGTTGCTTTCCGTCCTTACTGTTACGCTGGTCTTTCCGAAACGCTGGTTTACTGGCCGGGTTGTTCGACCCGAATCCAGGATTGGGTTTAGTGGGCTGGTTCCTTCCTTGACTGAAACCTTTCGAAAATTGTTGCGTTGACGGTCCTTCCTTACGGTTGGGATTATACGGAACCGGTGGTTTTCCTGTCGCTTGAATGGCACTAGTTTGTGCTTGAGGTTTAGAGAGGAGGTATGTGTTCGTAGCGTCCACCTCTTGTCCTGCCATTTGCAAGGAGAACAAGTCATGAAACTCTCTCCCAATCAAAGCCCGCTTGTATTCCGCACGCATGTTTCGGCGCACGGCATGAACAATCTCAACTTCCGACACGGGGTTCGATAGACTTTTAAACTTTTTCTCTACCTCCAAGAAAAACTCTAAAAATGATTCAGTTTTCTGCTGTCGCCTCTGGTGAATTTCCATCAACATGTAATGATCCAGGTCTGGATGCCGGAACGTAGCTTTTAGACTATCGATCAGTTCCGAGTAGGTAGTGAATCGATGTTTGTTACTCGTGAACCACATCTTCGCCTTGCCAGTCAACAGATTACCGAAGGATCTCAGCAGCTCTGGTTCTGAAACTTGCTCTGATTTGGTCCAGTCGTTAACTTCCCAGAGGAAACTGTTCAGTCCGGTTCCTCGATCATCACCTGCATACTTCATCGGCCACTTCACTACCGGTATGGTCTTGGTACGATTTGCCACGGGGTTGAAATCAAAGTCTTGGTAGGGATTGAGGGAGGGTGCAGGTGCGGGAATATAAGGCCCAACGTTTGGAAAAGAAACGTTGTTAGGACTTGATCCGCGATTGTCGCTAATTCGATTGAAGGTTGGGTTTGGGATCGAAGACTGAACAGGTGTTCTTCGCAAATCCAAACCAAGTAGATCAGCTACTGGTGGTTCAGACCTGGGAGGTAGAACATCTGCTGTTCGATGCATTGCAGGTGTTGATTGTGGATAATTCGACCTTGCAAAAGGATTAAATGATTGGGGTTGTGGTTGTCGTTGAGCATAAGCCTGAGCTGTGCTCATTGAAAACGGACAATATTGTTCGAATTGTGGGATTTGGTAAGGGTTATATTGAGGAATGGAGGGAGCCGAACGGGGGAAATCGTAAGGATCTGACCATTGCGACGATACCGGAATCTCGTACACTTCACGGTTAACTGACACACGCCTAGTCGCAGATATAGTCGGTTCAGATGTAATCGCGGCATGTACAGGTGTTGCACTATCTTCCCGCTGCCAGACACCGACATTTGCTTGCTCTGATCCGCTCACTAAATCCATTGAATTTCGCGTGTCACCTTGTCCACTTGCACTTAAAACCGTATCACTCGAATGCTCGTGCTCACTTACTGGAAATTCACGTCCTGTGTCGAACCGAACCTGCCTCGCTCTATGCACACGCGATGTCACTTGATAACTAGGAGTCGCCCACGTGAGCTGCACTCCACCCGACAACGAACATGTAACAACCGGTGCACTAATTGACATTGGGGTTCTAGCAACTGATACAGACGTTGACGCAATATGATCGGAAACAAGCAGATCTTCGTTCCCGGTAGATGATGGAGTGCTGTTAGAGAACGCTGAAGTAGAGTGAGGTGTAATATTTTTCGGAATCGCTCCCGTTGAAATTGAAAGTGATGCCACTGACTGTCCCAAAACAATCAAATCCTGGGAGGTGGTTTCGGTTTGAGCTTCAAGACTCGCCGCCCCCCGCAAATCAACAGGTGTAGATACCTGCGGTGGCTGTGCGAAGGACGAATTCAACACGTTCTCATCGAAAACTTGCATGTAGGTTTGAATAACTTTTGAAAACAACCAGTTGGCTTGATTTGCTAAACTACAAACGCCATAAGTTTTCCTAAAAAGCTTCAGGCGATGGTAAAGATGCAACAAACCCGTTCTTGACATCAATTTGTCTAAAGACGCATCTGCTAGATTGTCCATCACTATGTCCAGCCTATCTTTACACAATTTCATCTCTACCGCTGGATCTCTCGAGTAAGAGAAAATCCGTACTCTACCATCCAATTCCTCTCGCAGAGCGTTTTTTAACTTTCTACGAGCTACGCTCAAGCTTCGATCCCTATCTTTCAACAGGTTTCGAATCTCGAGCTCAAAAATAACTTCCTCCTCGGTTAGGTATGTAACACACATCCCACCGAGGTACTCTTTGTCCAGAGTCATTGCCAATTGAATCTATGAACAGGCCACGAAATTCAAAATAAAAAATCAGATCAAATGTGGTACGATCTATGACCACTCTATATCGGCTACGCTTAACCAACGAACAATAGAAACGAAAAAAATATAGGCATGCAAAAAGAAAGCAAACGTTGATACCATATATTGGCCTCTGCCAATTATAACACCATGCAATACCGACCGTGTGTGTATTCTATCGGCAGCGTGCTATCCTATTGAAAAAAAAAAACTGCTATCAAGCACGTGCTAGCTCTAACCCTTTTCTGAGCGATCTCTATCCTATTGTTTGTTGAATCGAGAATGATCGTACGATTCTGCTGGGAATGGAACTGTTGAACATTAATTTGAAGAGAGTTATTTTTTTGCGATTTTTTAATCAAACGCGGGAAAGATCTCCCCCCTTATCCAACGAAAAATTAACTCTCGAACGGATCCAACAGTGACTTTTTCGTTAGGGCGCCAAATATAACTTAGGGGTTCGCATGCAACTTACCTTGCCTCAGGGGCTGCCTACTCTGCCGTTTAAGAGTGTAATTTACGTTGGGCCCGCGCCGCTCCGCTCTCAGCGTTCACTGGGCCGCCGATGGAAGTGTAGACGTCGGGGTACCGAGACACGAGGTCGGCGTCTGAGCACACGGGGAAGAGCACCCGCGTCGCGACGGAATTGGCGGGAATCTACGTCCCTATAATAATCGTCACTCGCGAGTTATAAGGGTATCTGCTCATCCGAAGCTTTTCGGATACCGTTTAGGCATTCACACGCGGATTTGGGGAAAACGTGGATCAAAAACGTATTGGATTTTCTTAAAACTGTCACCAGTACGCAGATAACGGGGTTTCACTTGGGATTTTCGCAACTCGCGAACCTGCAGCTTATCCAGCCTCAAACTACCGGAATCGACACTCAATCACCGATCCGACTGGATTTCTTTTCAGGGCTTCAAAAACACCACCCTTTCGCGGACCGCACTTAATAATCCCGAAAACAAGCCTTGGCCTTCCAGGCCCCACCAAACTAAAGATGGTGTCACTTGGCCGATTTGCTGGTATCACAACCGCACGCTTCGCTAGCTCAAAACTGACTCCCCATAGCAGTGGCGCTCTAGCTCCGCCATGCCCCAACTTGGAGGATTCTCTCTCCCAGTCTCTCGCATTCGACCCGTTTCCTGCCCACCATGCATGCCAACTGCATTTTCAGTGGTAGCCGGTGTACATCAGCGGCATTGGTAGCGGACGGCGTGCCAATGGGCGGTTGAAAATTAAATAATTTAACACATTGCAAAATGCCTACCTCCTAACAAACAAACAAATTACATTTTATTTTATAAATAATATTTAATTTTAATGGGACATTACTGAATGTTACAGATTCAAGAAATCCCTTGAAAAAAAAAACTCGTGAAGATACCTTTGTAAACACTTGGAAGTGATTCATTGATTTTTTAAAAGAAATTCTGGGACCAAAATTCCTGAAATAATTTCTGAAGTTATCTTGTGAGCAATTACCGGATAAAGCCCTAGGATAAAACCTAGGAGAATACCTGAAGAAACGTCTTTAGATACCCCCTCTATTCTCTGAAAAAAAAAATTAGACTCATGGAGGAACTCTGCAAATAACTCCAAGTAAAAAGTTTGAGAAACCTTTGGAGAGATTCCTGGTGAAATCCTTAGAGGAAATCTCTTGAAAATGAATACAGAAATCGCCGACAAAAGTGCTGATAAAATAGACGGAAAAAGTCAAATTTCGAAGACACAGTGTGTGTTTAATTGACAAATTTAGAGATAATTTGTGAAAAAATTACCACTTGTTTTGGCGGGATTCGAACCCACGACTCCGTAACGCTAGTCCGGCGCTTTAACCAAGAAAGCCACAGAACAAATTAAGATTCTGCAATAGAATTATCTGCGTACTGGTGACAGTTTTAAGAAAATCCAATACGTTTTTGATAGATTCCTGGAGGATTTTCTGAAGGAGTTCTTGAAAAACCTCCTTTCATTTACAATGTCTGAAAAGAATTTTCCCATGTTTTTGGCCTCATAAACCTTCCTTGGGTGAAAACTAACAGAACAAAACTTAGACGCCCAAATCGGACCATCCGTTCGCAAGTTATGCGCGGTCCCACGTATGCCACTGCATTTATATATATATAGAAGATATATACAGGGGATACCTACTCAAAATAACTGGGACAGGTAAAATTTTCACTTTTCAAAAAATATTCAACTAGCTGTAACTTTTCGAAAGGGCATCAAATATTCTCAAATTTTTACTGTAATTTCATCAACTAGTTGTGTATCAGTGATCCAATTTTGGAAAAGATCGGGCTATTTTACACGAAGTTAGAAATATTCTAGAAAAAGTTAGAGTTATGCGATAGCTAACTTTGAGATGTTATAACTCCGGATTCAACAAACCGAATGCAATGAAATTTTGATCATTTATGACTTATATAAAAAGTTTTCAAAAACTTTTGACTAAACTTAGAATTCTTAACACGAAAAAAAATTATAACGATTAGATTATTTTTCTAATATAACACCAATTTATCTAAAATTTCATCATCTTTCAAAATTTGAGATAGTAATTATAGTTCACTTAAATTCCCTCTAATTGACTCGAATATATTTATGTTTCAAAGGAAAGCAACCAAATGGCCGGCATTAAATTTAAAAAGTAATGGGATGCATATGAAAAACTGATAGATTTACTAAAAACATACAATAAATAAAATTACTGTAACTTTTTTTCCTATTAATAATTTTAAATTAAGTCAAATGTTTTTCAAAGTTCACAATCTTTTCCAAAATTGGATCACTGATACACAACTTTGATGAACTTACAGTAAACATTTCAGAATATTTGATGCCCTTTTCGAAAAGTTACAGCAAGTTGAACATTTTTTGAAAAGTGACAATTTTGCCTGTCGCAGTTATTTTGAGTATCTCCTGTATATAGATAGCATTTCAGGGGCGTTTCTAAGGACTTTGGTATGAAGTTCTTAAAAATCCTCTGTAATTTCTTGAAACGCCTCAAAGATCCCCATAAAACCCTCTCGAACCCCATGTAACGCACCTGAGACGCACAGAAACTTCCTAAAACTCCTCCGTAACGCTTCCGCAGCGCCTCTAAATCCCACCGGAAATGCTTTAAAACTTCTTGAAATGCCTCCAAAATCCCCCTCAAGCCCCCTCGGACCCCATGTAACGCACTTGAGACCCTCCGAAACCCCAGAAAATGCCTCCGTAAGGAATCTGAATCCCGCCAAAATACTCTGAAACTTACTGGAATGCCTCCAAAATCTCTCTAAAATCCACTCGAATGTAAATTGTGTAACGCATTTGAACCCCCCAAAACGCCTGCCTAACGCCTCCGAATCTCTCTAAGACCCACTTGGACCCCATGTACTCCACGTGAGACTCTCGGAGACCCCCGAAAACGTACCTGTAACGCCTCCAAAACCCGCCGAAAATCCTCTGAAACTCTCTGCAATGCTTTCGAAAACCTCCTCAGATCCCCGAAAGCCCCTCCTGAGATTTCCAGGTACCCCTCGGAAACCCCTGGGTCCCCCTGAAACTTCCCTGTGACTTCCATTTGCTCATCCCTATAAACACCCCCTGGGTGCCGTTGCAATAGCTACCGTCATTATTAAGTATTCTTATACACAATATTGGTTCTGAGTAGCTTTTAGCGCACGTGAAAGGCTAAAAGTAAAAGAAAGACCAAGGTGACTAGTTAGGATAGGGTAGTCTAAATAATCAAAGTCTACGAGAGTAATTTCTCGATGGTCCTGAAGGCCTTCAGGGACGACGTGTAGCTCACGGATCTGGGAGCCAATTTGTGTGGCGCTGGCAAAAGGGCCCTTGAGCTGAGGAAGGGTGGCACCTAAACATGCTTGTCCCGGGGTACTATGGAAGTGAGAGCTATTATCGCTGAAGTCACTCTCTGGTTTAAAACCTGGACAAGATCACGGCTACCGCATTGAAGTACCCGTGCGAGGTGTGGGTACCGGGACCAGCTGACTACGGATAGGCCCGTTGTACGACCAGAAACACATAACACGATTGTAGAAATAATATGACAACTGTTGTTGGAAATAACAGAAATTGATATAATTTTGTGGAAAGGATTTTTCTATGTGAATGTCCATAAAGATTTTACCGCAACCAAACTTTATGATTTTTAAAAACTAGGGTATTTAAACATGTTTCTAGAAATTTAAGATATGATGCCCCAGATAAGTTTCAAATTCATGTAATAAAACGATTAATTTGAACAAATGCGTGCATTTTTTTTACACAACATTTATTTATTACACAAATTTACAATATCTTGCATTGATCTTGAAGATGTTTTGACCTGAAATAAAGTTACAGTGGAACCATTGATACCTTTTTTATTCCTCGGAGTATGCCCAGATTCCCTGTTCTGACGATCCCAGAACAACACTCTGGACAACGCGCACCGCGTTCGTTCTCTTTGGCTCAGTTGTCCCCGTTTCAGTCAACCGACGACAGCGGCATAACCGAGCCCAATTGGAGGTGCACTGGAATATATACCCTCTCTAATTGAATCACTTTATGACCGGGGACGGACGGCTACGTCTTGACAACAAAAGCACCCAGCAGCAGGGATGGGAACACTCACTTGCAAAGAGTTACACTCACTTGCTATTTTCTCAGCTCAGAAGCATGCAATCAAAAAACAATGTATGGACGACTTCTGCCTTGTGGTTTGCTCTAAAACTTTGCCGAAAAGAGTAGGGATCGCACGCGCATCTCAAAGTCGTGACAGGGCTGTGAAAGCGACTCTCCACGAGGTGAGTGTAATTTACATTCACCTCGTGGAGAGTTGCCTTCGCAGTTCCTTCACGACTTTGGTATGTGTGCGCGACCCCTACTCTATTTGGAAAAGTTCTAGACCAAACCAAAAGGCAAAAGTCGTCCATACATCATTTATTGATTGCGCGCTTCTGAGCTGAGAAAACTGTAAGTGAGTGTAAGTCTTTGCAAGTGAGTGTTCCCATCCTTGCCCAGCAGTCCAGAAGAGTCCCCGGGACCGGTTTTCGGGCTTTCACAGCTTTACGACAATTATTGTGACCATCCATCGTCGTCCCAAAGCGCACTGCGGACCAGAAAGATGACAAGTCTTCCGAACTGTCTCACGTCCGCTCCTTCAACGACGAAGACGACGATGATGATTGCGATGATGCCTGGACCAACAACTTGTAAGGATCGTATAGCAATAAAACTTTATTGGAAGCAAGTTGAGCCGCTGCATTGGTTGATGCTGTAAGCCGTTGACTGCCGACGAACGATTGTCATACGTGATTCCGAGAAGATTGGACCTTGTTCTTGAGCGGTACTGCTGCTTCTGCAGGGTTCTAATGTGTCATCGGAGCGGTCCGGGATGACTGGGTCGGAGCGACATCATTATTTTCCTCATGTGTTTTTAATTGGCACAATTATGGGCTTCGGGAAAGGATCAGAGGACGATTGGCCGCGCTTCGATACTTTGATGTGCTCAGAAGGGACGGGTTTTGGGGTGTGCTGGAATTATTGTTAGGAAAAGGATGCAGTTGAGTAAACAATGAAACTGCGCATTTGGAATGGAAGTTTAAGTTTTCTTGAAAATGAGCATGAACAAATTTTAGTGTCAGAGGAAATTGTCTTTCAGTAAAGCAATAGTTATCATTACGGACGAATATGAAAAAGTCAAATTGGGAAATAAAGCATCTTCAAGGGTCATCGAGCAGTTTACTAAGTAAACATCATATAATTGATACACCTACCATTGCATCGCGTGAGGCTAACTGCAGAAGTTGGAACTGACATAAATCATGTTCTTTGGATTGCGATTCCCCAGCGCGAAATCGGTTCTCGGTTCATTGGCTCATCGAAACATTTAGACATCATCATAAAACAAACATTCATCAGCCCTAACCAGCCCGAACGCCGATGAATGAATGTTGTTGTTCCAATTTGCCATTATCTATTTCACACATTGGGCTGTAGCGGACAGCACGCAGCACATTGCTCTGCTAATCACCTTCATGTTGAAACCCATCAAAGTTGCACGTACAAACCAGTCGAACTAACCGAATCAGCGTATATGTAGCAGCTATGCCTTCAATAATTCTTTGGGCACCTTGCAACTCCGTCCGACTGTCGGTTTTGGAACGCACCTCGATTTTAACTAATAGTGTTACGTACAGAGCTCGAGATAGGAGTGCATACATACTCGCACGCACATGCCAAGTACGCATAGGATGTGTCTGACCCCGCAACTTAGTGCTGCAATGTTCCTAAATTCTATCAGTTGCTGTCAGTGTTGAATCGAAGCCGTCTTTTTTCGGACAAACCGCGCTAGATAAGGTACATGCCGTACGAAGCATTTGAGGTTATTGGATAATTCCAGTGAGCTGGGAAATATAAAAGTCTTTCAGCCGGTCCATGAGACCGAGAGACGGAACTGGAGCTAAGCTCTGCTCGGGGGATAGGGTGCAGTTTATTTGAACAGTGGTTTCCAATCAAAAGTACCGACTTGGGTAACGTAGCACAATACTGAAAACCAAGGCACTGGAGCAATCGGACGGTTATGAAGATTTGGTAAAATTCACGGTATTCTTGAATACAATGCCTCGAAGCTAAATACTAGTATCTGGAACCCTGCAGAATTGAGTGCGATAATGAACTACTTTAAAAAATAAATGACATTATCAAAGTGTCTTTCTGAAGGATTCAACTATCGATATTTATGTTTGGAGCAGAGCATGAATACTTGCACAAATCTTGGATGGAGCTGCAAGGTTGAACATATCCATTGACATTGCTTCGCAACTTATCTACAATGACATAGACCCATTCAACTTCAAACTCCTGGTAAAGTCCTTACAAGCAGTGCTGAAACAGTAAAACAGTCTTTTACGATGAGAAATTGCAAAAATGTCATTTCGATATATCCTATATTTATCATGAATAGCAGTTGGAATTTTCCGAAGATAGTCGATGACATTGACCATAAATAGGGTAGTGGAGGTATTTTGGACCGGGCAGGTATTTTGGCCCACCTAGGGAGTTTTACGATATTTATCACTTAATCTCTACTAAATCTTGGTAAATTTTTATTGGAACACGAAAAGTATTCAACTATGTGGTGACCTTCATTTTGGATGTTAGTTAAATATGCTGTTCAGTATCAAAAATAGAGAAAATGTTTCCACTTTCAATGAAACGCACGGGAAAGCACCAAAAACACCAAAGGTGACAAATTTGTAGTCGGCTTCGAAGAGGTATTAAATTTTACAAATAAATATTTATTTTATGTGAATGTAGTTAGGGCCTTGTAAGAACTCAAAATAAACTGTTCTTAACCTCGGTGGAGCGATAATATTCACTAAAATGGTGGTTTGAGGTATGGCCAAAATATGTTCAACATAATCAGATGTGGATATATTTTGGACCATCTGTCAGATCCATCTCTCCAGTTCCTTCTAAAGGGAGAAAATATTCATGCCAATGCAATGTAGGTACTCTAAAAACAAATAAATAGAATAAGTTGGGACCTCCCGTGATCTGGGTTGTTATACGTTTATTTCACCATGAGATTGTTGTGGGTTCGATTTGTTCTAACAACTTTTCGCCAAGTTATTTCGTTTCGATTCGATTTGTGCCCTTACAACTTTTCGACAAGTTGAAGTTTTCAGGTGTTCAGTCATCCAGTTTAGAAAAGTTGTCCTCCTCGGCAATCAGTTGATGACTGAGACAATGTGTAATCTAATGTATGTTTGACAATTTACGTATCATTCAAATTACTTTATTTTTGATGGCCTTTCCACTCATTATAATATGTATGTGTGGAACGCCTTTATATTTAGCAAAATCACTAGACTTTCACACTTCTATGAAGCGTTACGTAATTTATGCATGGTGACTGACGTCATGCAATAGTTAATAAATACACGTTTGCGTAACTTTTTTTTATGAAACATCATACTACAGTGCGTAAAAACTGGCAATTGCAACAAATGTTAATTTCTTGATTTTGCTTTGGCTGACCAAGCCATGTGGGAAATTACACTGTTGAAAATGCTTTGACATCCATGTGCACAACAGAACATGTGCTCGATGAACAAATTGAGATTTGAAATTATGAAAAGAAATCCACGTACTCCGGAGAGACTCGAACTCACGAATTGCAACAAAGTTTCATCTTTTTTGCCGTTACGTAATTTTTAAACGTTCCCTGTCTCAAAAAATGAATTGAAAAGATGTAAACTTCACGTAGTTTTAACTATGTTTAAATTTTTGCTGAGGTGGCTTTCATTTCATCAATCAATTGAAGTTTAATTTGGTGGGCCAAAATATGTGCACTTGGTGGTCCAAAATAAAATCAGGCGGTCCAAAATAGAAGCCCGAGATCTTTCAGGAGTTTTGATATTTATTGTATTTACTACAACAATTTTGAGTTCTGTTTGGCCTTTTTCGACAAAAAACATGTTGCTCTACGTAATGCCTACCGAAATTATCCATATTTTGAAGTGGGAACTTCTTTTTTTCGCATAATTGTTCATCCACTTCCTAAAGGGGTCCAAAATACCTCTCTTACCCTATTAACGTGAGAGAGTTTTTTTTCCATGATTTTTTGTAGAACTGATCTAGCCGCACAAGATTTTTGAATACCATATTTTCAGGTTCAGTTTCTGAAATGAGCTGCAAATGATTGAATTTAGATACGTCGAAGTGACATTTTCAGCACTGCTTGCAAGTATTTATAAATCCCTTCATATTTAGAATTGAAGCAGCTTCCAATGGATGAGAGGATGTTGAAAATAACGAAGTTTCAATATATATAAAGTCATATAATAAAATAGGGTGTAATAAGAAAGAAGTCACCTAGTTCCAGCTCGTCGGATGTTAGTATTCAGAGTGAAATTCATCGACTAACCTGTAATGTAAGGCAAAAGGTTATTGCAACCATAACAAATTGCAAATGCTTCATAGAAAATCAAAAAGCGCTCCATAAAGAATGAACATATGTTCCATGAAAATGTGCAAGTTACCCATTAATAATTGAAATCGTTCCATACTTTATAAAAATGTACCGGTAAAACATAAAATTTTCTCATTAAAAGTGAAATTTTGCACCAATAAATAATACTGAAATGCTTCATAATTAAATACAAATGTTCCATAGAAAAATGTAAATGCTCCATAAAAAATTAAAATTGTACCCATAGAAAATTGAATATTGCTCCATATAAAATTAAATTGCACCATATTAAACTGAAATTGCACTATTGAAAATAGACAAATGCAATTCAGCCCTGTCGAATTAAATTATGAGAATATGCTATCTATGGAAAATTTTCAATTTTTCATTGAGCAATTCATGTTTTCTATGGTGCAGTTTGATAATACTTATGGAGAATTCTTTTATTTTCTATGGTGCAATTTCAATTTTTTATGGTGCAATTTAATTTTTCTATGGAGTAATATTCAATTTTCTATGGGTACAATTTTATTTTTCTATGGAGCATTTGCATTTTTCTATGGAGAATTTGTAGGGTATGTGTGCCATCAGTATAGGGCCCATATAGCCGAGGCGGTAAACGCACGGGTATTCCGCATGACCATGCTGAGGGTGACGGGTTCGATTCCCGATCGGTCCAGGATCTTTTCGTAAAGGAAATTTCCTTGACTTCCTTGGGCATAGAGTATCTTCGTGCCTGCCATTATTTTTTGGTGCAAAATTTCACTTTTAATGAGAAAATTTTATGCTTTACCGGTACATTTTTTATAAAGTATGGAACGTTTCAATAACTTATGGGTAACATTGCACATTTTCATGGAACATATGTTCATTCTTTATGGAGCATTTTTTGATTTTCTATGGAGCGTATCTATTTATTTATGGGTGCAATAAATAAGCTGCCGTAATGTAAATAGTCCATAGGCTCTGTCCGCTGCGCCTGTATCGATCTGCTTGTAATCGATATAGAGACATTTAGGACGTTTTAATTCCACATTCATGTTTTCACTCATTCAATGGGACAGCCAAATTTCAAGCTAGGGCGATTATTTTTATTCTACGAATATGTTTGGTTTAGTTTATCAAATTATTCACTTAATTACTTATTTTTATTCTAGAGGGTTTTTATCATCCGAATCCGCAGATTCCCAGTAATTTGATTTGATTCGGAGTATTTTTTCCAATTTTTTGTATCTTTTTATTTGTCGTCAGCTGGAATCCAATTCATCCCGAGCACTGATTCGGTCGTCTCGGAACGTACAAGAGCGAAGTCTTTTGAAAATCTGGTTCGATCTCCCCAGTTCGTCATGAACCTTCGTCATCGTTCGACAAAAAGTTTCGAATCTCAAACTCGTCCTTGGAATGGACGAACTTGACATCGTTTACCACTCGTACAGCTTCGTCAATTGTCCGGAATCTGTCCAGATCGTCGTCTATGTAGTGGTGCTCTTTGATGGCCATAGCTGCTCGAGGGTAGTGTAGCACATACTGCACAGCATTAGCGTTCTTCACGAACTGGGCAGTAGATTGAGAGCATGTAAGTAGAGCCGAACATGATGACTTCTATGGAGTAGACCTGAACGGCTTCATCGGGATAGCGCCGGAATACAAACATCTGAGCGCTCCGGTCACTCGCATGCAACTTAATTTGAAGAAACATCTCCCTGATATTCCCCGAAACCGCTATCGGAAAGAGTCGGAAGCCGCTGAGTACTCTTGGTAGAGGTGTGAGAAGATCGGGACCTTTCAACAGGGTCGAGTTGAACGAGACCCCAGTGACTTTGGTTGCTGCATCCCATATCAGACGCATTTTCCCAGGTTTCTTCAGGTTAATGACCACTTCTTAGGGAAGAAACCAAGTTTTCCGATGGTTGATAGTAGCCATCTCCGACTCGCTGACGTTGCGCATGTAGCACTTTTGCTTGAAATCGCACAGTTGCTCGTAAATCCACTGCATCATCGAAGGATTAAAACAAAATTTCTTCTCGAGAACTTTCATCGTCGGATAGCCATCAGATATGTCTCTGGAAAGCTCGGTTCGTCGATTTCCCGAAGAAGTCCAGTTTCGAAGTCGAGAGCTGTACGTTTTATTGTGGCCTCTTCGTCAGACTCAAGCTTCTCGTTTGCATAAATGACTCCGTTGTTCTGTAATGCAAAAAAGTCACGCAGCTGCTCGTTCAGAATGTCGTCCGAACTCGAGGCTGCTGGGGTGTGGAAGTTTACGGATGTCCTAGCAACTGGTTCCGTCGATGTACGGCCGTAGACTCCCCAACCTAGTCGACGACACTTGGCAGCCATAGGGTCAAACGGTCCTCCTTTACACAGCTTCAGAGCAACGAAGAGACGCAGATTATCTAGGCCTATCAGCAACTTCGGTTGAACTACGTCGTGATCTTCTATGGGAAGCCCGTTGAGATGAGGGACGTGCTTGGCCATTTCTTGCAGTAGTGCACGCCTGGTGGAGATCGCAGCGATTCGCACTTCGCACTGGTATTTTAATGCTGACTTCTTCAGATCGCAATTCGTTGCAGTTCACATTTTCTGTCCACTGCAGAGTAAGCGGTTTCCTAGGTCCATAAAGGCCAAGTTCCTCCCTCGTCGATGAAGACGAAAACAGTAAGGCTTTTACCGTTTGCGTAGAGTACGACAGGCAGAACCCGAAAGAGCATCTGACATCTCCAGGTGTTCCCGGATGACACATTGACAGAATGAGTAGATCTGACAGGAGCAGACAAAGAGTGTAGAACGGTATGATATTTGAGTCGACAATGTCGATATCCCGCAAATCCACACCCCTTCAGACAAGTTTAGCAGAGGTTCTTGTCATGTATGTACATCCACCATGTTAAGCTGCTTGAATTCCGAGCATTCAGCAACTCTGTGGCCCTCACGTTCACAGATGCGACCGGTTTTTTGTGGTTTACGGGTGGTTTATTGTTGTAGATTTGGGTGACGGAGCACTTTCGGTCGAGTGAGCCTGAACACTATCTGTTTCTCTGGGACGCTGCTGCTTTTTGCTATTCCAGTCCTTTTGGAAGCCATTAAGTTCGAAATTCACTCACCGAGCGTTAGGACAGTGGCTCGTGAATGTAGTTTATTGAACGTGGCCCAGTCCATCCTCATGCGTCTCGTGTAAGGGTCGGATGAACAGTTCCGGGCGTTCGTACTATGTGCGAAGTGTGTTGATTACTTGCGGTACGTTAACAGGAAGCAAAAGTCTGCTGCGTACTGCATCTCGCGCGTGTCCGGTAAGGCACCTCTGTAGCCGAACAAGGTTTTCAGCATTAGAATATCCGCACGCTCTAGATTCATCAGTCGAGGTGCTGGAGAATGATCTGACACTGATGACTGGACGGACTCCGTGAACATGTCGTAACGGACCGGACGCAAATTTGTATCATTTGCAGTTTTTGTTGGTATAGAGTTAATACCGAGGATGATCACCAAATCACAAGTACTTTTGACTACCTGCATAAATTTTCAAGTTTGTTGAAGGTAGGTTTTACGATTTATGAAATATATACCAAATCATTCTGTTTCATTGGATAACAGTCACACTGAGTAAATGAAATAGCTTTGAAGCATGTCATCAATCATATTTCTAGATGAACATTTGAAAATGGCCTATCTGCTTTTTGTAAACAAACATGTTTCTGTCTCTGTAGGGCCCATCTGCATCCACCCACGCATATCAACACTCTTAACAGATAGCTTGAAGAACACTCTTTCTTCATTTTTCGACCGTTGGTTCACCATACAGGAAGCACAGTAGAAGATTTTAATGCTGTCTGATTGATTTTGAGTTTATGAAAAATTTAAGAAATCTCGGCCCTATTTCATACAGGCGAAAGTTGTAAGTTTTGAGCATCATTTTCTTCAATGCCTACTTCTGTCGAATGTTGCTGTAATATGATCATGGGTAGTGCTTACCTTGCGCACTTGTGATGCAATCGGGCATATCTATTATCCAGCTCCAATTTATTCATCAGCGTGTCCATTTTTGTCATAAACTGCTTGCTTAGGTGGTCCTTTCGTCGATGCCATCATTCCGTCTTGAACATTAAACACACTTCCTGAATCTTCTTCGTGAGCAACTTATACATTCCGTCCTCTTGAATGCCAGTATCTCCATTTTCATGACGCACTTCGTAGTTGTTGTTCTTGAACAACAACAACAAAAGTCATGTTCTTCTCTCCGATCTTGCTGATAGATAAATGATTCGTTGACAACTCCGGAATATGACGTCCCTCAAAAATGAATATGACGTCGTACAAAAACTGAAGGCAATCAGTCGGACATTGTCCTGTTGATGGGCGACATCGCGCCCGAAACCGGTCGACGAAAGGTAAATTTTAATATCTTGACGATTGTAAGAACTATAAGTGTTATGTTTCGTCTCACGTCGCGCGTATTGTGAATGTCGTTACTGTTCTTACGTTGGCACAAATCACGAAAATTTGATAATGACGTCCCTATTTTTACAAAAGTTGGAAAAGCTAAAAGTTTAATATTGCAAAACGATCGTTTTAGCTGAAAAACCATCATGCCAAAATTTCAAGTCCGTATCTCAAGACTAAGTGGTCCCAGCTATCCCAGTGGTCCCCCACTGGGCCTAAAGTTCTCAAAAATTAGAAGGGATAAAAAAACATGATTTTTTATCGATGAAAAAATACCCTATTCTACTCAAATCGGTGATTGTTGCAGATGCAACGATGGAAACACTTTCCGAAATCTTGATTCGTTTATTAGCACGCTGACTGGTGCAGCGAATAAAATTTTCCTAGAATAAGTACATTTATATGTTTAGGTTATGTTTTAGATTACATTTTGGGCTTTACTTACGTTTGTAAGTTTCCTATATTTTACCGGGTTCGATCGATTCTAGGATTAAGTTTTGCGCGACCAGCTAGTTTAAGAATAACAATTAATCTTAAGTTGCATGTAGTTTTTATATAGTTACCTCTAGGATTTATGTAATTTTAGTTTCAATAGAGCCGGCGCAAATCTTTGCAGGTTACCAAATTTGCTGATCTAACTGTGAACTGAACATAGTTTAATAAGCTTTAGGTATAAATATGCATAAATCACGTCTCACCAATTAATTTTAGATTTTACATTAGACTAATAGACAAATCACTGCGTTTACGACAATAATAACGAACTTTAAGCTGCTAATCGTAATCTTAACTCCGTTGTACTTTTATGCTAGTCATCTGCTGACGTTTGACTTCTTCCTTCGCTTCGGTGCTAATACTGACATTTCTCGACTGTCATTCCTATCTGTCACTCCACCCCGGTGGGAGCAAAGTATTCGGAACGGCAGGTCAGCGATCAATGAGGGTTACGACCAGGTGCGGCTAAAGTGTACGCAACAGTGATTTTAGAACCTTAAATGACCAAACATGTGCTCAAAATAACGATATCTTTTTTCGTTTCCATACATTTGCCACTCGCACGTGAGAATGTATGGGAAAATGGAAGTTTCGCTCATAAATATTTTCCAAGTAACATTTTAATTACCAATTTGTCTTGTAGAGGTTTTGAGAATCGTCATAAAACCAAATACCTTTTATTTGGGTTTTATGTCAGTTCTAAGAACCTCTTCTAGTCTATTTGACTAAAAAATGTGACTTGAGTTCCATCGATGTTCCATTGTTGCGGTCAATGTACACCTAAATATTTGATTATTTTAAAAAGCTTAGAATTTCAGCTTCCTATTGATGAGTTCAGATGTTAAATCGGTGGTTGCGAACACATCAATAATCGCGATTTAATGATAAAATTCAAAATTGCGGCCACATCCAAGATGTCTGCAAAAAATCTTTCAACTTCAAATGAAAGGTTTATACTTTCCATTCATGGAAATGTGAAGTTTTGCACTTGTAACAACATGAATTTTCGAGATATTACGCGATAATTTAGGTGTTATTTGATGAAAAATCGTCATTTTTGTCACCTTGTCAGGCCCTTGGCAAGCAAGGGGTCTATCAATTTAACTCAACCAAAGTGGTTTTTATCCTTTTTTTAACATTTTCTAGCGATTTGTGATTTTGTGACGAAGTGTGACGATAGGGGGGTATGATATGCTACGTAGCTTTCTACTAAGCTAAAAAAAAGGATTTCATAATTAATAAAATTTTTACTTGCATTTAGTATTTTTCTATCTATTTTTTCCTTCACATTGTGTAAAAGGCAAATAATGGACATAAATGCCGGCTTCCTTTCAATACATGTAGCTATCGGACGCAACAACTGTATCTGAGAAAATGGTTGTGAAATCCTGCGTAAATTATAATGAAAAAATAATGCGTATGAAAATCAATTTCGCTCAAATGCTTCTCACGACCAATAGTTTGCTGCTTGCTGTAGGGCACTGCACGTCGCTAAGGCAGCAATGGAAAAAAATTCTAAGTTTTTGGCAGAATGGCATTATTCTGGGAGTTCCTTATATAGTCTATACAGGACTTCCCCGAAGAATTCCTCTAACAATGTCTTAAGGAGCTGCTCTAGCAGCTTTGTAAGGAATTTCTCTTGGTGTTCCTTATAAGTTTCCCCAACAGGAGAAGGGTAACATTTTCACAGGAATTCCTACTGGGAATCCCAGAAAAAGCTTCTGAAAACATCCCAAAAGGGTTTGGAGGAGTCTCAAAAGGAATCCCTCAAGGAACTTCCAGAAGAAACTCTTGGAGGAATCTTGTAAGGAAATCATAGAGAAATTTCAAAAGAAATCTCGTGAGGAGTTTCTGGAGCAATTCTAGATGGAGCTTTTGGAGAAATCTTGAATAAACTCCTGGAAGAATTCTAGAAGGAGCTATTTGTACGGTCTCAGAAGAAACTCCTGGTTCAATTTCTGAAGAAAACATGGAAGAAATTATAGAAGACATCTCGGAAGGAATTTTTGAAGGAATCACGAAAATGACTTTTTCAGAATCCCGGAAGATATCCAGTTAGAATTCCTGGTTAAATCTAAGAAATAAAATCATGGTGGAATTCCAGAAGCAGTGAGTGAAGGGATGCCGGAAAAAAAGCCTGGAGGAGTCCTGAAAAAAAAACCTGGATAAATCCTAGAAGGACGTCCTCGAGGAATCCTAGAAGAACCCAGGAAAAAACTCCTGAGGGAATTTGAAAAAGAACTCCTGGAAGAATCCCAGAAGCAACTCTTGAAGGGGTTTGGAAAGAATGCCGGAGGGGTTTCCTACGGAGATCTCGGAATGAAAATCTGATTGAATTCCTGAAGAAAACCGAGAGGAACTCCAAGAGGAATCCCGAAAGCGACTTCTTTAGGATACCCAGAAAAAAGTTCTCATGGAATCTCAAAATAAATTCCGGTTAAAATCCCTGAAGAGATGTCCGAAGAAACTGCTGGTGGAACACAGGAGAAGAAAATCTTGAAAAGAACTGCCGAAGGAAACCATGGATAAACTTTTAGAAAAACCTTAGAAAAAAAAAAACTCCCGAAGAAATCTCAGAAGGAACTTTTGGTGGAATCTAAGAAGAAACTCCAGAAATAGTTCTTGGAGAAATCTCTTAAGGAACCCCTGAAGGAATACAAAAAGGAGAGAATCTCAAATTGAATCCCAAAGGAGAAATCCCAGAAGGAAGTACTGGAGAAATTAAAAAGGGAAGAATTTTCAAAAATAGGAATCCCAAAAGAAACTCCTGGAGAAATTCCAGAATAAGCTGCTGAAAGAATTTTAGAAGAAACTCCTGCAGGTGTCCTGTCCTGTCATGGTGAATTTTATTCAAAAGAAACCAAATTGATATTCTTAACAGATTTATTAGTGAGCAAACTAACATCTTCGAATGAGCTCCTAGGCTAATATGGTATTGAACTGTATTGAGAGCATCAACTTCATGTTCTTTGGTATTAAGCAGAACGATGGGTGGATTTTTTAGTCAAAAACTTTGGTGATGAGCTCCTCTGGTTGCACATATGGTCTTGATGTTGACGATTTGAACTTGGCAGTTAGCAATGTATTTTTTTGCTTTCTTTATAAACGAGATTTTTGGCCCTAGGCTAGTTCAACTCGGGACTCAAGCTTTACTCTAGTAGGGAAAGGGATTCGATCACAGGTCCTCGGAGTGATAGTCACGTGCTTTAACCATCACACCAGATCCGCTCTACAGCCAGAAATGTTTTAATGCGATTATTATTTTTTCATAATATTCGTTAAACATACAAGTTGTAATTGAAATCAAAACTAAGTTTCGAGTTTTTTTTTCGTCACTTGCTTTTTGACAAAAAAAAAATTGTTGAGGGAGGGGGGGGGGGGGGCAGTTTAACAAGCTACGTAATTTATAGGGGGGGGGGGGTATACAAATTTGTGACGAAATACTACAGGGGGGGGGGGGGGAGGTGGGTATAAAAAATCGCCTAAAAAGCTACGTCACTTATGGATGCCCCCTTATTCGAAACTTCTTCAAACCTTGGGAACCTTAAGAAAGTTCTTCTAAACCCCAGCATCATCTCCCGCATCGTTACCCGACGAGTGTGTAACATGCACAGCTAGTCGCGTTCGGTAGTTTTTACCGAAATCTCAACTGCTGAGCGTTTGGTAACAAGTTTTTAACGAAATTCTGTTAACAATACCAAATTTCGGTAAAATGTTATCGTTTATCCATCAAACTTTAACAAAGTTCGGCAAAAATGCTCACTTTACCGATTTTTCCGGTTGAACTTAACGGTTGAAATTTCGGTAAAACATTACCGAAGTCGGTGATTTTTAATAAATGTGTGGGTTAAAAACGAAGATAAGAATTTATTTAATTAAGAAAACTGTAGCGGAGATTCTACCATGAACGTTAAGCATTCCGTTAGAGCAAATCAAAGGCCAATCTTTGAGAAACACTGCTCCGTGTGATTGCCAAATTTCGAGCTCGATAGATGCCAGTTATCGGTTGATATACTTCACGTCGGTTCCCTACCTAGAGCGCTTCACATTTCAGCAGCCCTGGATCGGATATTTCTGCCATTCTTTTATTTTTATTGATGGCGAAAAATCCGCATCATGCACTCAGCTCGAAGTCTCAATGACACTTGGGCGTACTGCCAAAAATTTCATACGTCGCATCACAGTCGGGCTGCAAAATTGTACGTGCACGACACCCACCCACACTCCATGCACGCCGTCTCTTCTGAACACCGGCACTCGCGTTTTCAAATGTATATCACCTCCTGACGGTATGAGAAGCTCGCAGAAATCGCATAAATGCGCATCAATTGCACACATTCGGCAATGCCGAAAAAAATCCGACTACCGAAAAACCAATTTCCATAATTTGTCAATTTTCGCATTTCCTCCCGGTTTCCAGGGGTGCGGAACGGAGAAACCCCTCGGCATGTGAGCATGTGTCTCACTCAGCGATCCCTCTTCCTCCATCTGCTCCCGCACTCGTTGACGAGCCCGTTCAGAACCAACCTACCGAACTGATTTTTCGAACAGCCGACAAAAAAACGTATAGCGTACATGCCAACGAAGTTTCAACGTCACAAAATCACACACATATGTGAGCGAGCGTTCATGTGCATTCCATCACCCGCACTCACCGCGCACACGTGATTCCCGGCCCACCCTGACCGCATCATCGCCCCATCGCTGTGTTCCCACAGAAGTACCGAGGTAATCACGACGTATCGACATACATGTTTTTTCGCGTGGTCCTACAACCCCCAAAAGTTGCAACGCGTGACTCAACGGTGGCGATGGCTTGCCAAGGATCGCCGAAGCGGTATGCAGACGGTCGGCAACCCGGTGAGTGAGTGGGTGGCGCACGGTCTGAAATGTGTGCCATATTGCCGAATTCGGTAGCCGCGTAGCAGCGGTGGAAAAAATACGTCAACCGTCCGCATTTTTCTCCCCGACACAACCGACCGACTCGCACTTTCCCCGAGCCACGGGTTTGATTATTTTTGCTACGTATCCTTGCGGCATAATTCAGACACTGACTGGGGAAAAAAACGCGAAATTGATGTCGTGTTCACATATCCTGCCATATCCCTAGCATGTGTCATGTCCTGAAAGATAGCAAGGGAAAACATATAGGTACGTACGTCAGTTAGCAGGATTTTTGGCACTTGTTCGCCAGAATGTAGAACAACGACAGGTTCATCCCCGCTCAACTCACTCCTGCTCAGGTGCATAAAACTGAAGCGTCATGGATGTTGAAGAAAATGCTTTACTCAGAACAAACATGTCTTTTCTAGTGTTGACATTTTTTTACGGGAAGGTGTTCTTCTCATACACAAAAACTTGGATAAGTTTAAGCATCAATAATAACTATAGCTCGTTGTGCATTGGTCATTCATTTATTCGGCGCTCTTTCTCACGAAAGACGTGGATCTGCTGCTTCCGCTTCTGTTTGTAACGTTCCACGGTCTACCGGATTCCTTGCTGCAGCATTACCGCCCGTGCTGCGTTCTTCTCCTCCAAAATAGCTTTATACTCCTCGTCGAACCATAATTTTCGTCGACTGCTTTCCATGTTCTCGATGGTGCTTTCGGCTGCGTCGTTAATGGCTGCTTTTACTGCTCTCCAGGAGTCTTCTAGAGGGGTCATATCGAGCTCGCCCTAATCTGGCAACGCGGCCTCTGGTGGTGATTGAACTGCCCCTTACTTACCTTATCGATCAGGCTAAGGCCGGGGGTTACTCTGCTGTACATAGTAGCCGTCTCAATTCCACTCGGTCCATGGCTCTGCGTAGGGTCTGCAGATCGTCCTCCAATTGGTCGTCCCACCTAGCTCGCTGCGCTGCGCGTCGGATGACTCTCGAGAACCATTTTAGTCAGGTTGCTATCCAACATCCTGATGACGTGACCCGTCCACCGTAGCCTCCCGATTTCCGCGGTGTGGACGATGGTTGGTTCTCTCAGCAGCTGATGCAGCTCGTGGTTCATTCGCCTTCTCCAAGTCCCGTCTTCCATCTGCACTCCACCGTAGATGGTACGCAACACCCTTCCGTTCGAAAACTCCAAGGCCGCGTTGGTCCTCTGCACGTAGGGTGCCCATCACTCGATCCATCGTCGCCTTGATTAATCGTACCAGTTTATCCGGGAATCCGTATTCGTGCATAATCTGCCATAGCTGTTCTCGATCGACGTTTGGGTACGTTGTATTCGCGGCATTTCTGCAACACCTGGCGGATGGCGAACATCTGGTCCGTTGTAGCGCGTTCACCCATAAATCCAGCCTGATATTGCCCCACGAATCGGTGATAGTTGGCGGCATAAAATTTGAGAGAGTATCTTGAAGGCTGCGCTCAGTGTGATCGCGTGGTAGTTCCCGCAATCCAACTTGTCGCCCTTTTTGTAGATGGGACACACGATACCTTCCATCCATTCCTCCGGTAATACTTCCTCCTCCCAAATCTTGGTAATGATCTAGTGTAGTGCTCTCACCAGTGCCTCCCCACCGGGTTTTAGTAACTCGCTTGGTAGTTGATCTGCTCCAGCGGCTTTGTTGTTTTTCAACTGGCCAACCTCCTCCTCAATCACCTGGAGGTTAGGGGCTGGAAATCTTTCGTCCTGCGCACGTACTCCTAGATCTGTTACCACGCCACCTTCGGTGCTTGTTACGACGTCATTGAGGTGGTCATCGTAATGCTGGTGCCACCTCTCAACCACCTCACACTCGCTCGTGAGAACATTCCCGTGATTATCTCGACGCATGTCGGCTTGTGGCACAAAGCCTCTGCACGAGCGGTTCAGCTACTCGTGGAACTATCGTGTGTGTTCTTAGCGCGGTACAGCTCTTACATCGCTTCGCGATCTCGATCTTCCTGCTGGAGCTTCTTCATCCGGATGACTGAGTTCTGCCTGTTCCGCGCCTGTCTGTAACGTGTCTCATCCGCTCTCGTACGGTGTTGCAGCATTCTCGCCCATGCTGCATTCTTCTCGTTTTTCAACTGTTCACATTCGCCGTCGTACCAGTCGTTTCTGTGATTCGGAGTCGCGAAGCCTAGTGCTGTAGCCGAGGTACTACCTATGGCGGATCGGATGTCCCTCCAGCCATCTTCAAGTGTAGCTGCGCCAAGCTGCTCTTCCGTTGGTAGGGCCACTGCTAACTGCTGCGCGTAGTCTTGAGCCACTTCTACGTTACGCAGCTGCTCGATGTTGAGCCACGGCGTTCGACTTCGACGCGTGGTAATATATGTCGAAAGTTTTGAGCGCATGCATACAGCGACTAAGTAGTGATCCGAATCTATATTCGCACTGCGGTATGTGCGAGCATTGGTTATATCCGAGAAGAATTTACTGTCGATTAGAACGTGGTCGATTTGGTTTTCTGTTTGGTGGTCGGGTGATCTCCAGGTGACTTTGTGGATATCTTTGCACACATTTACATTTAATCACCGAAATCCTACGGTAATTCTGAAACGCACATTACCGGACTGTACGGTAATTTTTGACAGCCTTTTGAAAATGCAGTTTACCGGATGTTCGATTACCGAATGTTCAGCTGCTGACAATTCAGAAAAACATTACCGAATACTGTAAAAAAAATCTAAGTGTGCACGTCGCACTTATAATGCTCACACGACTTAGGAATACCAAACTTCGCCTCGAATGCTTTCGCAGGCGGAGATGCAACGCGACAAAGAGCGAACTTGTTTTCTGTTCGCAACGACAGCACCAGCAGCTGCCGTCGTCCTCATGCTGAGGAGCAACAACAAACGAACGCGCGAACTGATAGGGTGATGACCATTGTTTTGGCATGAGTTTATGCAATTTGGAGTGTTATTTTTAAAGTCATTTTTTGCGTAATCTACAAAAGATAGAGTTTTGCTGTCAAAGAAACATTTTTAGAGATTAGGTTTGTGCATGTTTTGTAGAAAAACTTTTTTAACACAGGTTATTTATTCATCTAAAAATTTTCAAAAATACCTTAAAAATAAATGATTTTTATGAATTTTTTGCAAATTTTTTGAAATTTTAACCTTTTATGTAGTTTTAACCAAATCCCCGTCAGAGAAGCTAAGAAAGATGAGTTCATTAGCTTTCGTTTCGAGCATTAATGCTCAATGTACGACCTTTAATTCCTGAGATATTGGGTTTAGTGCACCATATAACATTTTATTCAACAAACGAAATGAAATGATTACTATGCACCACTATTTGGAATCATTGTCTCGCCATCAGGTAAACTCAAATGCTATTAACTTTTTTTTCAATAGTCGACCTATTGATAATCAATTCATTTTTGGGGTGTCTTTATAAATTTGTAAACTACGTAACAGCAATTTATTCGACCTCAAAAAATTCTATCTCGTGTTCAGATGCAGCCATACTGAGGAAAGACGGAGCACACATTATAGAGCGACACGGCCAAATACTAATGCACACTGTGAACGCGCAGAAACAAAAAGAAAAATAAAATGTCCCCTTTACTCACGGAATTATATTGCGCATTTCCCACTTTACTGGACCCCTTTCGCAGTTAGTATAAGTGCGGGATCGTGAATAAAACTGCATCGACTCGTTTCGGTATCTTCTGCACACTAATTCAGCACCTTGTAATGCATAAGTACGCAGAAGATACCGAGTCGATTCGAAGCAAAATCGCAGTTTTGCTGATTGCATCGCATGATAGTGCCACCTGTTGGCAAATCTTTCTGGCTGCGAATTACTCATCACCTGCGAACTCATAAGTAAGGGAGCGTCCATAAATGACGTAACTTTTTTCTGAGCGATTTTTAACATACCCTCCCGCCTAGCATTTCGTCACAAAATCGGATACCCCTCTTATAAATGACGTAGCTTGTAAAACAACCCCCCCTCCAAACCAAAAGTTTCATGTCAAAAAGCAAAAAAAAAATAATAATAACCCGAACTTAATTTTCATTTCAATTACAACTGATTAGGAGTTAATTGATAGTTTCCTTCAAAAGTTCTTTGAAGGTTTTCTTCTTTTGAGATCCCATAAGAACTTCCAGGAGTTCCTTCTGGGTTTTCATCAGGAATTCCTTTCGGAATTCACTTCTGCGATTCCTCCAGCAAATCTTTTTGGAATTTCCACAAGAATTCCTTCCTGGATTTTTCAAGGAGTTTCTTCGGGAATTTATCCAGTATTTTTTTCCCAGAGACACCTTCAAGAACTTCTTCTGGCATTCCTTTATTCGCTCCTACAAGGATTCCTCCAGGGTCTCTTCCTTCCATAGTTCCTTCTGGAATTCCTCCAGGATTTTCTTTCTTAGATTTAGTGCCATCTGGATATTTTCTGGGATTCCGAGATTAAGTTATTTTCTAGAAGGGGAATGGCGTTCAGTCTTTGGAGGAATAACACAAAAACGGATTCTTAAGCTCTCATCCTAACATCTTCATAACAAACGTCTTCAGGTGCGTCTTTCCGTTGATCGAAGACAACAGACCGTACCTCCACGAACTGGAACGACACGTCGCCCGGTTCAAGAAGGTAATCTTGAACGCTAAAATCAAACACACCTTTCATACAGTGAAACAGCTCAAGCGAAATGTTTCCGATCTCAAGATTCGGATCAGCCATGCAGTACCGGAGAACGGAAGCAGGAAGAAAGCTTAAGAATTCGTTTTTGAGTTATTCCTTCAAAGACTGAACGCCATTCCCCTTCCAACATAATCACCAACAGTCGAAATTCGAAGAAAGTTATTTTCTAGATTCCTTCAGAAATTCCTTCCGGAAATCCTTTAAAAAGTTCTTCCGTGTTTTCTTCAGAAATTGACCCAGAATTTCTCCAGGAGTTACTTTTTAGATTATACAAATAGCTCCATCTGAGATTCTTCCTGAATTATTCAATATTTCTCCAAAAGTTTCTTCTGAAATTGCTCCGGGAACTCCTCACGGGGATTCTGTAGGGATTCCTCTATGTTTTCGATTAAAGATTCATCCAGGGTTCTTTTTTGATATTCCTATTAGGAATTGTTCAAGGAAATCCAGAAGTAACATCATGAAAAATTCCTCACAAAATTTCTGGAGAAACTCCTTAAGAAATTGTTGGAATTCTGGAATAATGACATAAGGAATTCCATAACAAAATCCTGGAGAAATAAAACTCTTGCAAGATTTCCTTTGAGAACATCCGAACATCTACCAAAGGGAGTTTTGCAAGAATCCTGGAAGGAGCTCCTGAAGGATTCCCATGGGGATTTTCTGAAAACATAATTTAACCCCTTTTATCAGATCCCAGCTCCAATCGAACTCCCACCATTAATTCTTTCAGAGTATCCTTATGCATGTCTTATGAAAAGAAGCTGGCAATTATTTTCAAAAAAAAAAAAAAGATTACCTATTGAAAAATATTTTTTACCATTTCGTTGTGAAAACGTCAACTTTTCATCGACAAAAAGAGCGCTAAAATAGCCTACTTTTATTCATAAAAACAAAAGTACCGAAAAGTGATACTTTTCGACACTTGTGATGAAAAGTAGTACTTTTCGGCACTTTTTCCAACATACATTTTTCATCCATTTTCGTGTATGTAATCAATAGTAGGCTAAACTACATGTTAAATTAGGTTGATTGATAATGATACTCAGTCGTACCGTCAAATGGGGTAACTTGCAACACTTTTCGACTTTGAAGCAATATCATTGAAAATCTAAACATTTTAAACATCCTGTGAAGCATCGTGTACGCTAATTACCCCGAGTAGAATACTA
This sequence comes from Aedes albopictus, assembly GCF_035046485.1. Taxonomy (NCBI): domain Eukaryota; kingdom Metazoa; phylum Arthropoda; class Insecta; order Diptera; family Culicidae; genus Aedes; species Aedes albopictus. The sequence goes on along the minus strand of NC_085138.1, from coordinate 38,897,449 downwards.
TGCAGCACTTGGTTTACCAAAATACGTTGCCACCTAATCAGGAGGTGCGAAATACATGCTTGTTGCAAGTTTCCCCATCTGTGGGGTAACTTGCAACATAGGACATAAAGCCAAGTTAGCTATTATTAAACAGCACTAACATTCTAGTATATAGTCGCATTGTAAATTTTTGATGTTATGCATGAAACATACCATGAAAAGATGTACACTTACCAATTGACATATAATTTTTCATGAATGGATTGATAGTTATTGCAAGCGAGAGTATATCGTTTAGCAACAGGTCTCACGTCACTCAAACACAAAATCTATGTATGATTCTCGTTCAAAAACAAAAATTGAACTTTTAACATGATGAAACATGAATGAAACTTCAAAATGTGGAATTTCCTAACATTGTTTGAAGGTCATGTGCAAAAAAAAGGAAAAAAAGGAATTGTCATTTGAAAATAACCGCGTTATGTAATCAATAAATGATCCATTTCGGTTATTTCTGTCAAATATATCGTGAAATGATAATAAATAATAGAAGATTTCGTTAAATTCAACTGTTGCAAGTTACCCCACAGTGGTTGTCGAATATAATAATGATTTTTTGCATTACTTAGTCGATAAGTTTATCAAACTTTTATCGTTTAGCTAAGCTTACTATTAGGTACCCTAACTGCAAGGTCATCAGACTTATCGCACTTACCATAAGGGAGAGGTCAATCACGATAGTCATGCTTGTGTTTATGGCATAAAATGAGCAATCCGTTTTAACAGTGTAGCTAAACCATAAACAAAGAAACAAAGCTAATTTTTATACTACATCGATCTTTGATACACATAATATCGAAATAGTAGGGCATACTAGTTTTCATTATTATTAGAAAATGATTCACATTTAGTGTATGTCATCGTGTTGCAAGTTACACCGCTGTTGCAAGTAACCCCGTTTGACGGTACCTCATTCTGCAGACGCATGTAACCTAAAAAAATCCTATTCAAACAACATTTTTCGTAATGACAAAAAATGATGTATTCAACTCGTTGTAAAACTCGATTTTTTCAGCATGTGAGATATAAGATGTACTGAATAAAGCTGTGATAAAGAGAATGATCACAGCAGGCGATGTAGCGCATTTGAATGTGATGCGAACTGTCAAGCAGACAATGTTAGCATCCCTGCTTGCGTAGCAACAACTCCAGGCCAACTCACCCAACTGCGTTCACTCTTGCCACTTGCGAACCAACGTCAGCCTAGGTAAGTTGTGTGTGCAGCACGTGAGGGGTGATTCCTTCCCAGAGAAATCCTAAACTCCACACAGCACTCGTTTTATTTATCTAACTCGGAAAGCCTCGTTGGATAAATGTACGTTTCGTGCTGAAAAAATCATTATTTTGCAACTTGTTGCATAAATAACTATTTACGATTTACTGAATAATGCAAGAAAAATTTAATTAATTACGAATTACTTTTTTCAAAAGGCTTAATAGAAAGCTACGTAGCATATCACAAACCCCTACCCCCTGTCGTCACCCAAGTAACATTTTTAGTTTTTTCATTGCCTACAAGCTGTTGTTAAATTCAAAACAATAAAACTCATTTTAAAGCTTAGTAATCCTAACAGCTCTGATAAAACCATGATAAAACCCTATAAAGCTCGAAAGGGCCCACCCTACAGAAGGTTGTTAAAACCATTCCTTACAACGTTTTACATGCTACTAGGCTTTATGACATATTCCTGTAGTTTACTATACAGCACAGATAAGATCTGTTGTGTAGGTAGCAAAAAGAGCAACAAGCCGTATAAAAGTTGGTAAACCATCTTGAATGAACGATTAGAACCTTAAAATGAATCCTAAACATTAATAATCAAATGGATGGGAGTTAATTGCAAATTATTATGACGAAATAGGAATAAAATTATGTCGGCCAGCCATGTCAATAATGTTTAGTTGCAAATTTCGACGGAAAAAACTTTGTTTCCATAACAGAAAATCGCATGCCATATAAGTTTTCTCGTATAATGCAATAAAATAATACTGAATGTATGAAGCGCCTCGTCAGTTTGCGGTTTTTATTATATCAAATATCACAATTTCAATCCCGCCCAAAACATTATGCACGCAAACATCAACATGGCGTATACAATTTGCTAGCAGGAATAGAACATCATGACGAAAAATATGGATGCCGTCAAGTTAAACCCTCTTGGTTTTGATTGAGATTGCTTAAGATCAGTTTGTGTATAAGCAACATATTCTAGAGTTGCTGTTCTTGAGGAATACGAAGCAAAGCCCAGCATACGCCCTCTTCTACTTAGCTCATGTTATTTGCGCTACCTAAACACTTATTTGGTTCTAAGGAAGGCGTCTACAGAGTGATTGTTCTTAAGAACTCTCCGGCTGGCCGATAGCCGTCAATTATGTAAACAAACAGAAAGTTTTTTTTTTTTTTTCGCAAGTTTCTCTGAGGTGTTTTGTGCCTTTTTTAAGCTGCTGTTTTATCTGCTCTGCACGAGTATTAGGTAGGTATTGTGAAAAAGCACAATAAAGAAAAATAAGGTGTTTAGTTCAAATAGTGAAGCGAGAAATCATACGTTTTCGTTCGTCGTTCGTCTTTAATCCTTTTTCCTGAGGAAGATCGTATAGCACCTACTTTCCTGAGCTTGTTTTAATGCATACACTAGAAATTCCTACAAGGTTTAAGATTGCTTTATTATGACTTTATGCAGTCTATTACGTTTTAAGGCCGAAGCGATACACCATGCAAGCGGCTTTAAAACAAGTTTTAGTGTTAAGTCTTAATATGTTCTTAACAGCCCGCTTAGAATAAAAATTTTGCTCGGCAAAAGGCCAAGCAAACTAGTTTTATTGAATAGACTAGTAGGTGTCTACAAAATGTTTTAAAATTGGAAGTGTTATTAAAACTGCTTTGCCATATAAAATACTTCATTAAACCCAAAAGGGTTTTGCAAATCAATGACAAAACCTCCATAAATAATGTCTAAGAGTAGAAAGCATAGAAATTGTTACTTGGGCACACTTCGTCACAAAATCACAAACACCCCCTCCCCCTAAAAGCTACGTCATTTCCTGAGCAGGAATGAATAACTGGCATATAACTGCAGCATACCAAAGTCAGGTATCATACCACACGGAAAAAAATCCATTCCCCTTATCATGAATAAAAAATCATTTCTTATGATGTCTGCCAACTCATAATATCATGGTTATGATTCATAATCTCATGAATGAGTTGACCAGAATTACGAAAAGAAACAAGCATTTTCATAAATTATATTCATGGTCGCTTCCTAGCGTTACAGTTATTTGCCATATGTAATTATATAATTCACGCGGTCGTCCAGCACAGACAAGTGAAAAAGTTGAAGTTGAAGCTGTGGAAATCGCACGTGCTAGTTTTTGTTAATTCTCTCTATTTTTCCGATTTATCCTTCGTTCGCCTATTATTATTTTGGTATTATCATACCTGGTATCATTATTTACGTGTTTTGCGCAGAATATACACTATTATTAATTTTGGTATTTTACCTCTTATGCAGGGCTTCTTAATACCTCATTCAGGTTGTAGGTATTCGAGTTTTCATACCTGAGTTTGGTATTCTACAGCTATTTTCTCCTGCTCGGGTTATGGATGCTCCCTAATTTTGATTGCCAAAGTTTTACGTGACCATTACTTGTCCTATCCTTCAACACAGTAGGTACTTATCAGGTGGAAACTAGCCATTAGGTCGCTTAACCCTCTAATACCCAAATTTTTGATTTTGATCTAAATATCATTTTTCGTTATATAAAATCGATTTAAACATGTTTTGGAAGATGATTCTTTTTAATTCTCGATTTTGTGAATTTCAGTTTTTGATTTTTCTAATTTTTATTATTGAACATCCCCACATTATATTTTTCCTGGAAGCCTATTTGGGGTACGGATTTTTTGAGACGAAAACATTTTGAGATTTTTTGATTATTGTTGAAATATTTTTATTTTAACCTTTTTTCATAGAAAAAAATATTTTCCGTGTAATTTTAGGGAAATAATTTTAGAGTGTATTCGATTTCCTTAAACTATAAAACCAGGCTAGAATGATTCGGGAAAAATTTAAAATATGTTAATTGTAGCGATTCAATACAAAATAAACAATGACTTCTAGAAGGTGACTAAAACATCAATTTTTTAATGATTTTTAAAAAATTTAAATACGCTTTGATATACACCAAAAACCATTTTGAGATATACAAAACAGTCCCAAATATCAGCCAAAAATATATAAAAAAAAGATTTTCTACGAAACAAAAATTACAAAAATGCTCAAACTATACCCCGTCTAAAGGCGGGGTTGGGTATTAGAGGGTTAAGGCAAAACTGGAAGCATTTCCTCATTTTTTTGGTTTTTGATTTTTTTTTTATTAAATAACGAAGCAATATTTTTAAAATCGCTTTTCGTGCACATGTATAGTATGGATCAGGGTATCTTCTTAATTCTTTACGCGGTGCAAAATGTTTTTCGTTTTTGCAGAAACCATTTTTTAGTTATATTTTGTTCATAAATTGTAAATCTTTCCTAAACATATATATTTACAATTCAATTCCCTTTATAGCTCGGCGCTTTAGGCAACCTAAAACTCAAGGTCCCGCTTCGCATGATCTATTCGACGGTAATCCACTTCCAAAGTCATACAAAAACCCCTGTCCACAATCCGACTAGCACATGCCTACCACCCAAAGTACCTAGTTATCGAATTTACGCTCGCCAAAAGTGGAAAATTGTAATCACTAGCTTAGAGCGTAAGTCCACTCGAAAAAACCCGCATTAATTCTGCTCGTCCCACACAGGGTCCCTTCGAGTTGCACAAATGGACTTAGAGCATGATGAGACGATTTTCCACCGACAAAGGCCTTTCATCCATTCTCTAACATTTTTCGAAATAGCCTCTACAAAAGAAATGAAAAATGAGTTAAGCCCAAAATTAGAGCCGACGGACGGACGAGCCTGATTTCAAAGGGCGATTTGACGACGACGACGGGCGCAGGCGCTAAGGGGTGTCCCTTTGTCGTACCTGATAGGGAATCTCCGCTGCCAGCCATCCGCCGAACTTCGGCTAGGACGACGATCGAATCAGGTCGACAGGTAGACGGACGTCGTCGTCAGGTGTATAACAAGGGGACAAAGGAAAAGATTTCGATCGCAAATCCATTTGTCTTTTCTCCGCTTCTATCGGGATGGGATGGACGGTTCTCCTTGATTTCACTTTCTAGGGAATGACAACTGCTGGAATGACTGTTGCTGCTGGCTGCTCCTTGTCCCATGGATGAAGATGACAGATTTGTAACAGCGTGCGATCGCCTTCTCAAGTGGATAAAAAAAAGAGCCAGAAGGTCTTCAGGACAGGTAGGATGAAAGTGTCATCGTTGCGGTTGTTTTTATGGCCCTTCGATGATGCATGGTGCTGCGTGCTTTTTGTGTCTGTCGCCTTCGGACAATGCATCTAACACGTCTTTTCTGGGCCAGGGGCTGTGACAGTTCTGGGAATTGGAATAGGACAGAAATCGTGTCTGAGATAGTATAGTAGTAACAGCAAGAAGAACATATTTCGTATCAAATGAATGGCAATTAAAATTTGCGAATTACAGTTGGCGTCACACAATTTTGATTTCCTAAATAATGATCCCCTGGTAGGTGGTCTGAATTTTGCACCCGAAACAAGGATCAAAGGTTTTGGGTTATTGGAAGCCAGGAGGCACCCCGAGCTGAAAACCGACAGTAGCCTAATGAGATTAGCAATTGTAGATAAGATCGAACATGGAACACGGACATCGTCGTGGGAGTTCCTTGTTTGAACTTCATGAAACCGGTTTTATATTAACCGCATGTCCTCGGAGTTACGATGATTAGGGATGGGATCATTCATTTGCAATCATTTACATTCACTTGCTGTTAACTCGCTTCAGAAACATCGTAGCAAAAATCAATGCATGGAATACTTTTTCAGATTTGTTTTACCTAAAACTTTGTAGAACAATGTACTACCGTAGCAACAATAATTAAGTCAACAGAAGGCAGCAAACGCAGCTCTCCACGGCGTGAATGTAATTTACATTCACGACGTGGAGAGTTGCCTTTGCAGCTCGCTCACGACTTTCGTAAGCGTGTGCGACCACAATTTTATTCGGCAAAGTTTCAGATAAAACTACAAGGTTGATTTCATCCATACATTCCCGACCAGAAGCTCCTAACAAGATTATAACAAAATTATTACAACCGTTGTTAGAAATAACACAATTTGATGTTATTTTGTTGTAAGGATTCGTATATGTGAATAGCCATAACAAAATTGTAACAAGATTTGTTATTATTTTTAAAACAAAATTATAACAGAACTTGTATTTTTTATTCAAACAGATGTATAACAGTATTTGTTACATTATGCTGATTAAAATAATTGCCCATAACAACATTTCGTAACACATTTTAGTAACAAATTAATTTCAAAATGTGTTTGGCTTTTTGTATTGACGCAAAATAGTTTGTTCATTTCTGTAATATTGACCACTCGAGTCAAAAACCATAAAACAAAACTTATAGCATTCATTTAGAACACAACGCTAAAATCGTCATATTTCAACAACCCCTCCCCTTCCGTTACGCTTGTTTGTATGAGCGACGCGTATTTTGGGGTTGGCATCATATTTGTTTAAAAAATGCATCAGAGTTATCATTTAGTTATAATCTGCCAAAATCTTCCCAAACTAGCAGTGCTTTGAAGCTACTATCGTTATGTGAATTCATTGCCGTTGGGATATCACCATGGCTTTTCGAATGTAAGTATTATTATCAATACAAACTGTAAGCTGGAATATAGCTGGAAATCAAATATTTCACAGCTATTCTTTTTCTTTATTTTAGTTTCATTTATTGTACTCTTATCCAAAACCGGAATAGTTCCCGGATGATGTGCCAATTGAATAAGAATCCTCACCAACATAACAGCTACTTTCGTTGCAGTGTTTTGTAGCGTTTCAAAGAACATTCTTTCTGCTGGAAGCTGTGGCGAAGAACCTGTTGACGCAACAGCACAGTATTTTCTAGAATCTAGATAATGTAATGTCTTGTCTGGTGTGAAACAATACAAGTAAACATTGATAAACTTCCCCTTCGTCAGACCATTAGCTTTTATTCCTTCTCTGTTATCCTTAGTTTTGTATTCTTACGCGATAGATAGTCGGGTAAACAACGTGAAAAAAGGTTTGGAACTTTTTATCAGACAGTTTTCAACTTTTTGTAGGATGTCAAAGATACAGTAGACGTTCGATAACTGCAACATGTTAACGTTTCACTTAGCGAACAAAAATCCGATAACTGGAACGCCTGACAGTATCAACAAACCATAAACTGACGTTAAATGAACGTGAACTTCATCCGTCTGTTCATTTGGGCAAACATGGCGCACCATTTTGACATTTGGCGGTGCGATAACTGTAAATTTGTTGCACTTACCGGACTTCCAGTTAAAAAGCATTGTAGTTAAACCGCTTGCATTGACCGAACGTCTACTGTAATAACCTGTCTGAAAGTAACCGTTTCCGATATATTCGGAATTTAACTTCATGAGTCTTCGATGCTCGATGCTCCATCAACAACATTATGTTATTTTCAACACATTTGTATATCGCAAAAACAATCACTCAATTCATTGCGCGAACAGTTTGAAAGTTATAGAAAGATTGTGAACTTCATCCTCGATTTTGTAGAAACAAATGAAGTTTCTAACGTGAAATTATGATAATGGGTTGATTTTATCGATAAACTCTTAAGAAAAAAGAAATACAACTATGGAAAAAGTTTGTTTATTGTTTTAAACAAGCGTCATATCTGCGTGAGCATCCGTATCAACCAGATTCGGATTTCCTTTATAATGCTTTATCTGACGATAGCGATCGCCATTGATTCAATACAAATCGATATCGAAAATCTCTCACTGGTTGACCGGGATATCTCAGGAAATTTGGCCGATAAAACCCTCAAGACGAAGAGAACATACCTGACGATAATACCCAAAGTCTAGCACAACATGTGAAAAGGGCCTAAAGGCTCTTTGTAAACAAACATGTTTCGGTCGCTGTAGGGCTCATCTTGATCCACCCACGCGCATCCACACACGCAAAAATGGCTACGCTCAAAAATGTGTTCGGCCTGCACATTTTTAGTAAACATCCATGCCACGCAAGGACTGTGTTGAAAACACACATTTTTTAAAACTGCTCGTACGCTCACATGAGCATGTATTTTGCAATAATTTGGATATGGCAACCTCACTGGGTTTATGAACCACCTTCAAATACCAAAAAATATTGATATTTTGCAAAAATGTGAGCGTACGAGCAATTTTTGAAAATGTGTCTTTCCAACACAGTCCCTGTGCGGCATGGATGTTTACTAAAAAATGAGAGTTTTTATTTTAGAGAGTATGCTTATCAGAAAGAGTAATCTTCGGGCTATCTGTTAAGTGTGTTGTTGTCCGTGGGAGGATGAAGATGAGTCCTACAGCGACCGAAACATGTTTGTTTACAAAAAGCCTTTAGGCCCTTTTCACATGTTACGCTAGAAGTCTTCTTAAACGATGGATGACCCCTTATGTGATAGATGCCATTTCATTGAATAAAATTTAAAAAAATGTGGATTATAACTAAATTATATCTACAGCTGTTATCATATCTGCATATGATATAATTGTGATAGATTAAAACAAAATCACTAATGACAAATCAAGTCTATTATACGTCAACGAGTTCAATGTGACGTCATACTACCACCCTCGTGTGCGTTTGACAAACAAGCATTTGAATGAGGAAAATGGCAATACGTAGAACCAGTAATGCTTCCATCACCGCCTTCTTCAAGTGTTGTGATGGCCTAATTGGCAGAGGCGTCAGATTGCTACCGATGGTAGGTGTCTTGGTTCAAATCCCGTTCGGATCCGAAACTTTTAAAACATACTGGAAACTTTTTTTTATGTCACCTACTTTTTCTAAAAATAGAATAACACACTTAAAAATATTTACCCAAAAAATGAGTATAAAAATTTAGTTTTTACCCTAAAAGGTTGCCAAGGAATTATAACACAATTTGTTATAATTTTGTTTAATTCTATCATATTTCATGGAACAAGTTTTGTAATATTTTTGTTATGATCATAACAAAAGTTATTACATTTTTTTTCTTATCATATGGCAACTTTGTTAGAATTTCTGTTATTTTTACTACTAACGGTACATGTTTTATAACAACCCTTGTTATAAAAAATTATTGTAACAAAATAACACAGCTTGTTATAATTTTGTAATGTCCATCTAGTCGGGTTGTTATTTGATGACATGCTTCTGAACTATCTTAGCAAGTGAATGTAACTCTTTGCAAATGAATGATCCCATCCCTGATAATAATGACTAGTTGCATCAATAGTGGTATATGTGTTCCACTTGGATAGGATTCTTAACAAGATACCGTGAAAACATTTACAAATTGTGTTTTTTTCTCTTTTGTTTCTCTTTAACAATATTCAATAAATTTTTTATTATTCTTATTATTACTATTTGGAATGCGACCAGGGTTTTTATTAATTGTCCCTCTGTTATTGGCTTTTTCCGGTCAAAGTTGGTTTTAGGCGGAATTACTTAATAGCTTCCAACGTTTCGGCCCTTGGTTTGGGACTTCCTATAACCTCCCTGAGGAAGGGCCAAACTAAGGACCGAAACGTTGGAAGCTATTAAGTAATTATTATTACTTTATTATAGAGATTTTCAGCCCAAGGCTAACGGCTAGTTCATCTTTTCTTTTTATTTAAAAAAAAAAATGTCGAATTATAATTAAATCGTTCATAAATTTAAAAAAAAAAAGTTATTATCAAAAATGTTTCGAATTTAATAATAAGACAGGGCAAGTGCAATGTGAGAATTATGCTATCTGGAAAGTCTACAAATAAAATGATCAATTACCGATCATATCCCGAGCACATGGATAACAGATTGATAGCTCGTCAAATTACCTAGTAAGTATTTACCATAAAGTGGGGTAACTTTGACAATTTACCTTACCCGATCAGGCTAAGGCCGGGGTGGCCTCTGCTGTACATAGTAGCCGTCTCCATTCCACTCGGTCCATAGCTGTTTGTCTCCAGTTCCACACTCTGCGTAGGGTCCGCAGATCGTCCTCCACTTGGTCGACCCACCAGCTCGCTGCGCACCACGTCTTCTTGTACCGGTCGGATGACTCTGGAGAACCATTTTAGTCGGGTTGCTATCCGACATCCTGATGACGTGACCCGTTCACCGTAGCCTCCCGATTTTCACGGTGTGGACAATGGTGGGTTCTCTCAGCAGCTGATGCAGCTCGTGGTTCATTCGCCTTCTTCAAGTCCCGTCTTCCAACTGCATTTCGCCGTAGATGGTACGCAACACATTCCGTTCGAAAACTCCAAGGGCGCGTTGGTTCTCTGCGCGTAGGGTCCATGCTTCGTGCCCATAGAGGACTACCGGTCTAATCAGCGTTTTGTAGATATTTTACTTTGTGTTACGGCGAACTTTGTTCGATCGTAGAGTTCTGTAAGCTCGATTTTCTGCCACAATGAGCTTCTGAATTTCTCTGCTGGTGGCGTTGTCGGCGGTCACCAGTGAGCCCAAGTACACGAATTCTTAAACCGCCTAGATTTAATCACCGTCGATATAAATTTGGGGTGGCGGGCGCCTTGATTTCTCCCTGGAGCCCTTTGCCATCATGTACTTTGTCTTCGACACATTAATGACTAATCCGATTCGCCTGGCTTCACTCTTTAGTCGGATGTACGTTTCCGCCATCGTCTCAAATTTACGAGCTATAATATCAATATCACGGAAGTTCTATCAGAAGCTCAACGCATCCCGCAACGGCTTCGTGCCGCGAGCCGAAATATGCAGGGATAAAGACGGAGGCCTTTTGACGGACGGACGTGAGGTGATCGAAAGGTGGAAGCAGCACTTCGATCAGCACCTGAACGGCGTGGAGAACGTAGGCACGGGAGCCCACGGCAACGGTGGAAACGACGACGCCAGTGCAGCGGAGGACGGAAATGAACCAACTCCCACGCTGAGGGAAGTTAAGAATGCCATTCACCAGCTCAAAACCAACAAAGCAGCTGGTAAGGATGGTATCGTAGCTGAACTCATCAAGATGGGCCCACAAAAGTTGGCCACCTGTCTGCATCGGCTGATAGTCAGGATCTGGGAAACCGAACAGCTACCGGAGGAGTGGAAGGAAGGGGTAATCTGCCCCATTCACAAGAAAGGCGACCATTTGGAATGTGAGAACTTCAGGGCGATCACTATTTTGAATGCTGCCTACAAAGTGCTATCCCAAATCATCTTCCGTCGTCTGTCACCTAAAACAAATGAGTTCGTGGGAAGTTATCAAGCCGGCTTCATCGACGGGCGGTCGACAACGGACCAGATCTTTACCGTACGGCAAATCCTCCAGAAATGCCGTGAATACCAGGTCCCAACGCATCACCTGTTCATCGACTTCAAAGCGGCATACGACCGCGCAGAGCTATGGAGAATCATGGACGAAAACGGCTTTCCTGGGAAGCTGACTAGACTGGTTAAAGCAACGATGGACGGTGTACAAAACTGCGTAAGGGTTCGGGTGAACTATCTAGTTCATTCGAATCTCGCCGGGGACTGCGACAAGGTGATAGACTCTCATGCCTACTCTTCAACATCGCTCTGGAAGGTGTGATGCGACGAGCCGGGCTCAACAGCCGGGGAACGGTTTTCACAAAATCCGGACAATTTGTGTGCTTTGCGGACGACTTGGACATTATCGCTAGAACATTTGGAACGGTGGCAGAACTGTACGCCCGCCTGAAACGCGAAGCAGCAAAGGTCGGACTGGTGATGAATGCCTCAATAACAAAGTACATGCTGGTAGGCGGAACCGAACACGACCGGATCCGTCTGGGTAGCAGTGTTACGATAGATGAGGATACTTTTGAGGTGGTGGAGTAATTCGTCTACCTCGGATCCTTACTGACGGCTGACAACAACGTGAGCCGTGAAATTCGGAGGCGCATCATCAGCGGAAGTCGGGCCTACTACGGGCTCCAGAAGAAACTGCGGTCGAGAAAGATTCACCCACACACCAAATGCACCATGTACAAAACGCTAATAAGACCGGTAATCCTCAACGGGCACGAGACATGGACCATGCTCGAGGAGGACCTGCAAGCACTCGGAGTTTTCGAGCGACGCGTGCTAAGGACGATCTTCGGTGGTGTGCAGGAGAACGGTGTGTGGCGGAGAAGAATGAACCACGAGCTCGCTGCACTTTACGGCGAACCCAGCATCCAGAAGGTGGCCAAAGCCGGAAGGATACGGTGGGCAGGGCATGTTGCAAGAATGCCGGACAACAACCCTGCAAAACTGGTGTTTGCAACAGACCCGGTTGGCACAAGAAGGCGTGGAGCGCAGAGAGCACGATGGGCGGGCCAGGTGGAGCGTGACTTGGCGAGCATCGGGCGCGACCGAGGATGGAAAGCGGCAGCCACGAACCGTGTATTATGGAGAAATATTGTTGATTCAGTTTTATCTTGAATTTGATGTAATACTAAATAAATGAAATGAATATCAGTATCATCAGCAAAGCCAAGCAGCTGAACGGATTTCGTGAAAAACGTCTCACTTGTGTTTATCCCCGCTCTCCTTATTACACCTTCTAACGCAATTTTGAACAGCAAGCACGAAGACCATCACCTTGCCGTAACCCTCTGCGAGATTCGAAGGGGCTCGAGAGTGTCCCTGATAATCGATCTACGCACATTATTCGATCCATCGTCGCCTTAATCAACCGTATCAGTTTATCAGGGAATCCGTATTTGTGCATAATCTGCCATAGCTGTTCTCGATCGATTGTATCATACGTCGATTTGAAATCGATGAACAAGTGATGTGTGGGCACGTTGTATTCGCGGCATTTCTGCAACACCTGGCAGATTTTGAACATCTGGTCCGTTGTAGTGCGTTCACCCATGAATCCAGCCTGATATTGCCCCACGAACTCTCTTGCAATCGGTGATAGACGGCGGCATAAAATTTGAGAGAGTATCTTGTCGCCCTTTTTGTGGATGGGGCACACGATACCTTCCATCCACTCCTCCGGTAATACTTCCTCCTCCCAAATCATAGTAATGACCCAGTGTAGTACCCTCACCAGTGCTTCTCCTTCGTATTTAAGAAACTCGCTTGGTAGTTGATCTGCTCCAGCGGCTTTGTTGTTTTTCAACCGGCCAACCTTCTCCTCAATCTCTTGAGGGTTAGGGCTGGAAATCTTTCGTCCTGCGCAGGTATTCCTAGATCTGTTACCACGCCACCTTCGGTGCTTATTACGTCGTCATTGAGGTGCTCATCGTAATGCTGCCGTCACCTCTCGACCACCTCACGCTCGCTTGTGAGAATATTCCCGTGATTTTCTCGGCACATGTCGGCTTGTGGCATAAGGCCTCTGCGCGAGCGGTTCAGCTTCTCGTAGAACTTTCGTGTGTCCTAAGCGCGGTACAGCTGTTCCATCGCTTCGAGATCTCGTTCTTCCTGCTGGCGCTTCTTCATCCAGAAGACTGAGTTCTGCCTGTTCCGCGCCTGTTTGTAACGTGCCTCATTCGCTCTCGTACGGTGTTGCAGCATTCTCGCCCATGCTGTATTTTTCTCGTTTTTCAACTGTTCACATTCGCCGTCGTACCAGTCGTTTCTGTGGTTCGGAGTCGCGAAGCCTAGTGCTGTAGCCGAGGTACTACCTATGGCGGATCGGATGTCCCTCCAGCCATCTTCAAGTGTAGCTGCGCCAAGCTGCTCTTCCGTTGGTAGGGCCACTGCTAACTGTTGCGCGTAGTCTTGAGCCACTTCTACGTTACGCAGCTGCTCGAAGTTTAAAGCGCATCCATACAGCGACTTAAGTAGTGATCCCAATCTATATTCGCACTGCGGTATGAACAAACATTTGGTTATATCCGAGAAGAATTTATCGTCGATTAGGACGTGGTCGATTTGGTTGTCTGTTTGATGGTCGGGTGATCTCCAGGTGGCTTTGTGGATATCTTTGCGGGGGAAGAAGGTGCTTCGGACTACCATACCACGGGAGGCTGCAAAGTTTACGCATCGCTGGCCGTTATCATTCGATACGGCGTGCAGGCTGTTTCGCCCGACTACCGGTCTGTACATTTCCTCCCTTCCTACCTGCGCGTTCATGTCGCCGACAACGATTTTCACGTCACGCGGCGAGCAACCATCGCATGTTTGCTCTAACTGCTCGTAGAATGCTTCTTTCTCGTCATCAGGTCTCCCTTCATGTGGCCAGTGGACGGTGATGGCCTTTAACTCTCAACATAGACATCCTTGCGTTGATCGGCTGCCACCCGATCACACGTTGTCGCATCTTGTCTCAGTCCAATACTATAAATCATATTACCAGTTCATTGGTGGTGCCACAGCTTTGGTAGAAGGTAGCCACTCGATGCCCGCTTTTCCACACTTTCTGTCCAGTCCAACAAAGTTCCTGCAACGCCACGTTGTTGAAGTTGCGGGGATGTAGTTCGTTGTAGATTATCCTTTCAAATCCTGCGAAACCTAGTGACTTACAATTCGGCAGACAATTAAACGTTCCATAATAAATACAAATTTTCCCATAAATAAATCTAAAAGTCCCAGTGAAGAAACAGGGGTGTAAGCAGTAATAAATAATAAAAGTTCCATAAACAAATAAAAAAATGTATAAATAAATCAAAAATTTCCATAAATAATTGATTTTTGAGCAATTAAAAACGTCAAAAATGCAATGAATAAATCAACTGTTGCAATGAAAAAAAGCCATTTTTCCCACCAAATAACTTCGAATTTTCCATAAATAAATCCGATTTTTCCATAATAAATAAGAAAATTCACAATAAAAAAATATCGAAAAAGCAATAAAAAATGAAAAAATGCAATAAAAATGACGAAATTATCCATTAAAAGCAAATGCAGGAAAGTATGAGACAGTGAAATGCTGAATTGCACTTATATGACTAAAACTAAAACTGAAAAGCTTGCGTAACTATCATTGCAATTTACCGAGCAATCGCTTGCTGTCCGAACTCGCTATCGCTCGTCGGACCTAAAAAAGGAAAACATCTATGTTTGCATTATACCGGGCAAATTCTTGGATATGTGGTTTGCCTAGAACCGAATCGATGCAGTTGCGGTGCATCGGATATCGGAAACTTTGGTGGCCTTCTGCCGCCTCAGTTCCTCAATCCTCTATGCGTCTTCGCCGCATGATCTATGATTTTTTTTGATTCAAAATGCATTTACGTTTATTGCTCGTTTTTTGACATTTATTGAAAATTTATTTTTTTGTTTATTGCACTTTTTGAATTATTTATTGCTTTTTCGATATTTTTTTATTGTGAATTTTCTAATTTATTACGGAAAATTCGAATTTATTTATGGAAAATTCGAAGTGTTTTGGTGGGAAAATTGGATTTTTTATTGCAACAATTAAATTATTCATTGCATTTTTGACGTTTTAATTGCTCAAAAATCAAATTTGTATGGACACTTTTGATTTATTTATGCATTTTTTTTATTTGTTTATGGAAATTTTGATATTTATTACTGCTTACACCCCTGTTTCTTCACTGGGTCTTTTGGAATTATTTATGAAGAATGATCACTTTCTCATGAGTCGTTTATATTTTAGCCCTTACAATTCCATGTCCCAAGTTTACAATCGTAGCCCTCTTTTCCACCACGCTGATGGGGCTATCACCTTGGATCTAGCTGGGCGTGGTGCAGCGTTTCTTACTCAGCCGCTGGATTCCAGAACAGACGCTGTTTGAGCCGCACCTCCTTGGTGAACAGATGATCGGGTCGTCCAAAAGACAATAGTGCTTAGGCTGCACTGCAAACTGACCACACAACTCCTTCGCTGGCGGTCTTTGTCATCGCTTGACCCGTGGAAGCATGAGGTAGGAACTTGTGAGGACCAGAGCTATATTGAACGCTCTCCTTATCGACTCACTGTTTTGCAGCCAAGTGATCTTGATTTTTATTTGTCCATCGAGATGCTATTTCAGGAAAAAGAAGTGTAGATCATTCTAATAATTTTTCATGCTTAATGAAATCGCTCTTGAAATCACAAGCATTTGATTGGATAGAGGTACCTGACACAGGTGATGGTCAAGCTCACGCCACCCGTTTCCAATCAAAGAGGCATCTATCTTCCAACCATGACGACGAGTCCCTCCGCGGGCGATTGGTTTGATGAGTCTCCGATTTGTAAGTGAGCACCAGCCTAAACTTAGGGGTACACCTAGGTACCATATGGACAACGGTACGCGCGATCAACCTCCTAGTGGATGACCAAGCCACTTTCCGGGCGACCACCTTCGCAATGCCCACCATCATCCAATTGATGATGATGATGATGCGAACAGGACGGGAGCAACAATAGAGGTGGAATATGGTCCGGGGACCTCCGATAGAGCCGCCGAAGAAGAAGGTGCCAAACGTTTCAAATCGCGCATGAACCGTGGAGAAAATAATTAAGATCGGTGTCCAGATTACGGCATATCGCTTGGTAGGGAGACGGGAGGAGGACGAGGATGGAAGATAAGAGAAGCGACCCCAAAATCGACGGAGCAGTAAATTTTCGTTGGGTTTCACATGGTGTTGTTGTAACACTTCATACAGTGCTGATCTCAATATTTGTGAAGCAAGTAGTTTTTTATACAAAACTAGCTGTCCCGGCAAACGTCGTACTGCCTGCCTACTGTGTTTTTTGACATGCAGCCCAATAGGGACGTCCCCAGCGAAGTCATCTGTATGGGAGCCCCCCGTTCCAGAGACCGGAAAGGTCTCACACCAGGCTAAGAACCTTCCCCGGTCCAAAACCCCCCTGCATACAAAATTTGAAGCCGATCGGTTCAGTAGTTTCCGAATGCATAGCGGTCAGACAGACAGACAGACAGACAGACAGACAGACAGACAGACAGACAGACAGACAGACAGACAGACGGAAATTCATTTTTATATATATAGATTATTAAAAGATTCGTAGAAAAACAATACCCACAGAAATCTCTCAGAGATTCCTGCAGAGATTTCTCCAGGGATCCACTGAGGGAATTCTCATGGAAATCAATTTTGGGATTCCTCCATAGATTATGGGATTCCCTCCAGGATTCTCCCACAACTTTCTCCTTTATTATCTGGATTCCTGTAATCTGGATCTGTAATTCCTCGAATTACATATATTGATTATTTTCATTACTTTTTTGTATAGTAAAACATTTTCGAACAGCCATACTTCGTTGCAATCACATTGATCAGTACTGTAGTTCGGGACAGCTGTTTGGGAGGCAGCTAGTGTAATTACCTCGGATGTGCCCAGCAATATAATTTGTCGGCTATGGAAAAAGCAATAAAAGATTAATATATCACACATGCGGTGGCAGCCAATGCGAGAGCCCCGGACGGACATGACTGCACAAAAAGCCCCACACACGAGCACACTAACCAACAACAAAAACAGTCCAAATTTGGGACCCAAACTTCTGTGCAACGGTGCCTGACCGCGGCGGCCGATTTGCCGTTACCGTTTGGTCGATGATCTGATTGCCCATAGAGCACGTTTTGTGTTTTCTGGTCAACCAATCTCCGACAAAAAAAGGCAAATTATTCAAACTCATCGCGCCGCACCGGCCGGCATTTCGGCGCTGGTTGGCCAGTATTGGTCGTCAGTCGTCATCCGCGCATCCATCCGAAGGTCATATCGGTTCGCTAGCATCTTCTCACGCGGCTCTGGAAGAGCCTCTGGCTCCGCTGGCTGGCCTGACGTTGATTTGTTGATACAAGCCACTCACTCGAAGCCTCGTGGTCGCAGCAGCACCGACCCGACAGAATTCTCCCATGCGAGAGCCTGACGCTAGGGGTATGCGATACACTGAATTATTTGAGGAATTCTTGCAGTTGTGAAAGCTTAGGTAAAATGTTATCTCCTGGGTGCCTATAAAAAAACACCACCCCTGGCGAAGACTGGCGCTTGAGCATAGGGGCTGTTCATAAACCACGTTGACCAAATTTTGCTCATCTCAGAACCATCCCCCTTGCCCTTGTAGACTTTTGTCCATACAAAATTTGAAAATTTGTATGGAGTGTAGAATTTGGCCAGAACCCAATTTCCGCATATCCCCCCCCCCCTCTCCCACGGGAGGTCTATGTGGTTTATGAAAAGCCCCCTGGCTATTTAGCACTGTAGTTGGAGGAAATGCCCAAGCAGAACCCGTAACGTCCGGAAAAGTAAGCTCAGTTCCCTGGGTTAGTGGGATGGAGTCAGGCCCTGCGTAAAAAAAACAAGCACCGATAAAACAAGAGAAGAATGCGATCCGAAACCAATGGCGACGACCACAGCGAAGAAAAGGGACTTGCGATTGGAAGCTCGGTACGTAGAACTGCAGATCTTTCGACTTCATCGGAAGCACCCACATACTCGCCGATCGGAGGAGCGCGGATTTGGAATCGTAGGTGTGTTGGACAGGATCCATGGTGCGAACGTTTAGAGGTAATCATACCAGCTACCAGAGCTGCGGCAACACACGCGAGCTGGGAACAGCTTTCATCGTGATGGGTGATATGCAGAGGTGCGTGATCGGTTGGTGGCCGATCGACGAAAGAATGTGCAGGTTGAGGATCAAGGGCCGATTCTTCAACTTCAGCATAATAAACGTGCACAGCCCACACTCCGGGAGTACTGATGATGACAAGGACGCATTTAACGCGCAGCTCGAACGCGAGTACGATCGCTGCCCAAGCCACGACGTCAAGATCATCATAGGTGATTTGAACGCTCAGGTAGGCCAGGAGGAGGAATTCAGACCGACGATTGGTAAGTTCAGCGCCCACCAGCAGACGAACGAAAACGGCCTACGACAAGTGCTGCAATTTTTCGACAGGCCTTTATTTTTTATTAAAATTACATTCATCGGATTTTATATCCTAGTGAACATTACTAATTAAAACATATATAAAATTAAAACTAATATTTATGATAGCGATATTTTGCTTTTTTCATTTTCTCCGTTTTGGTTTTCCTGTCAATGTTGCTTTCCGATCAGCAACACGGGAGCGAAATGAAATAGATACTCACACTCGCACGCAGCGTGCTGAAAGCGAGAGCTGACAGGGCTAAATTTCCATTCAATTTTCTGTAGTTGAGTGTTTTCACCCGTGCTGACGTATAGGGCACTCACTCTCACAAGCCACCGCTTGAGACGAATGGCTTTTCAGCATGAGTAGTGTGTGGATGATTGGGAATTGATCTTGTCGGGTCGCTCACGAATGGAGCTCTCGGACACTGTCAGTTCTCACATCAAGGAACTGAAAACGACCGCCGCAGTCATTCATTTTCGGCTGAAAAACAAGCACTGAGACTGATATTTTGCAGGACTGCCTACGACTCATTGATTTTGCCGCCTCCAAAAATATGGCCATACGTAGCACCTTTTTCCAACACAGCCTCCCTTATCGCTACACCTGCAGATCACCACAGTAGACGGAATCTCAAATTGACCACGTTCTGATTGACGGACGGCACTGCTCCGACATTATCGACGTCAGGACCTATCGTGGTGCCAACATCGACTCCGATCACAATCTGGTGATGGTCAAACAGCGCCCAAAACTCTCCGTCATCAACAATGTACGGTACCGGCGACCGCCACGGTACAACCTAGAGGCCCCTCTAGAGGACTGCTGGAGTACAGTGAAAGCAGCCATCAACGACGCAACCGAGGCTACCATCGGGTACGTGGAACGGAATCGATGGAACGAATGGTTCAACGAAGAGTGCAGAACGGTTTTGGAGGAGAAGAATACAGCGAGGGCGGTAATGCTGCAGCAAGGGACCCGACAGAACGTGGAACGTTACAAACAGAAGCGGAAAAAGCAGACCCGTCTCTTTCGGGAGAAAAAGCGCCGCCTGGAAGAAGCGGAGTGTAAAGAAATGGAACTGCCGTGCCGTTCCCAAGAAACACGGAAGTTCTATCAGAAGCTCAACGCATCCCGCAACGGCTTCGTGCCGCGAGCCGTAATATGCAGGGATAAAGACGGAGGCCTCTTGACGCACGGATGTGAGGTGATCGAAAGGTGGAAGCAGCACTTCGATCAGCACCTGAACGGCGTGGAGAACGTAGGCACAGTAGCCCACGACAACGGAGGAAACGACGACCCCAGTGCAGCAGAGGACGGAAATGAACCAACTCCCACGCTGAGGGAAGTTAAGGATGCCATTCACCAGCTTAAAACCAACAGAGCAGCTGGTAAGGATGGTGTCGCAGCTGAACTTATCAAGATGGGCCCAGAAAAGTTGGCTACCTGTCTGCACCGGTTGATAGTCAGGATCTGGGAAACCGAACAGCTACCGCACTATATAGGATATCAGGCGGACAAAAATCAGAAAGGTGACTTCCACTAATGCTTGTTCTGAAATTTTCTATCGATAATAAACATATAAACTAAGAGAAATCTAGAATTTCAAGTTTCTAGCTGATGTAGTTACAAAGATATTGAGTATCAAAGTTGAGTAAAGCTAAAAAATGTAATTTTCGCAAAAAAAAAACAATACATAATTTCAAATCTATATTTTCTAATTATTATTATCATTATCTATTGGTTTCAACACATCATTGGTAAGATAATGAAGCAAGCTTTCCAACAAACACGTGGTTTTGTGAAATAATTGAACCATTGTATGAAAAAAAGGTACAAGAAGAAGAAGAAGTTGAAAAAGGTAGATTCAAATTTTGATAATCGGCATCTTTTTTTCCCAAACATTCCCAGGCTCAAAATCAGTTAATGGTCAAGCTTTGGGTCTACTCTAATGATTTTGTATGCGAAATGCTGCGGTAAATTGCGGTCTTGGGAGATTCAGCGTTTTTCACGCACGAGACCGCCCGGGCGCACCCCTTGAGATTAAACGACGATTCTCAAACATTCTAAGCAAATTCCCTTGGATTTCATTTTTGAATCAAAAAAAAAAAACAAAATAAAAATTTAAAAATAAAACAAATTCAAACTTTTTATATATTATCAGTTATTTGACCATATTGAAAATACGCCCTTTTTAAAACTTGGTCGTGATGTTTAAAAATGTTCATAAACAATATATTTAAGTCGAACCAACTACAGAATGTTAATAAATCCTCGAAAATATGACGAAAATATTTTTTTGTAATTGCGTTGCGAATTCCCCTACTTTTCACTCGCGGAAACAATGTTAAAACGGCCTACTTTTCTTCACTGAAGCAAAGGTGCCGAAAAGTAGTACTTTTCGACACTCTTTAGAGTGCTGAAAAGTAGTACCTTTCGGCACTTTTGCCAGCACACACTTTTTGTTAAGTATCGCTACTTACGTAGATACAGTTGCTGCTTCTACATGCACTGAGCAGTTCGAATCCGAATCAGGATGATTCAGATTCTGATTTGAACTGCCAATCAGGCGTAGAAACAGAAACTGAACCTAGGGGCGGGACAGCTCTAATATTGATTAGTGGTATTAGCGGTATTAGGAAACATAAATCCCAAAGCCATACCATTTTTTAACCAAGTAAGCCACGCCAATTAAACTTGATTGATGACAACAACAAGAATTGACAAAAATAGTCGTTTTGCATTAGAATATGAAAACGACTAGAACTAATTACCTAGAACAAAACGGTTAGATATTGCTTCCACACCGGAAGCACAGACTACGGAACGTACTTTAGGACACACAGTTCGTTGGCTGTCAATTATTCAATTTGATAGACGCAACAGTGCTTGTGCTGGTTGGTAATGGCATCCAAACGCAAAACGGAATTGTACTGACTGAAGCTAAGCACATCAGTGACCTTTCTTGTGTTAATGTCAATTTAGATACGAATTCCCTTCCAATCCAGATTTATATTTGATTCAATCAGATCGCGCTATCGCCTATGATATATAATTGTCGAAAGAGAGGAGGATTGCTAAAATGGGAAAAGTAATGTTATGTGATGAAGGGAAGTTTATAGTAATTAATATGGTTGAGTTTTCAAATTCATTTTATTTCACTGAACTCTGAAGTTAGCATACACCAGAAATAAATGTTTTCCAGGAACATTGTGATAAGAACATGTACAGAAGCTTGTTTATCACATCTTATAAAGTCTTCTGTATCGATTCCTCAAAGCACAGCGCCATTAGTATCCGACAGCCACATCCGCGATTATGAAAATTGAAGCTAAAATAATCAACAAATACTAAAGTTTCCAAATGAATAAGCTGAAGAAACACTACAGACAAACCATATTCCCACCTCTCGTCTTTGTGACAGTTACTTAATGTATGAAAATTCATGACATACTACAAATAAAAGGCTACGGTGGACGGTGAAGATTAGGAAACTAATATTTATTAGGCAGTATTAACGCCGGTATTAGGAGCTGTCCCGCCCCTAGAACTGAACCTACTTTTGCTTTTGCTTATGATGCGGCATGACGACGACGGGAGCTTGAAAACTTGCGACAGTTAGCCTACCATAGCCTACCTGATCAAAGAAAATACTATATGCACTACGTCCTGTCGCGCATGGAGGCTCGCACGTGGTTGCTGCTGATACACGTTTGTGTGGCTAGAGAGATTATACTGTACGGGTATTTTTGCAATTACAAAAAAACTTTGTATGCAACGCGTTGCAAAACTCGATTTTTTCAGCACTCGTCGTATTTATCCAACTCGGCAAGCCTCGTTGGATAAACGTACAACTCGTGCTGAAAAAATCATCATTTTGCAACTTGTTGCATAAATAACTATTATCTGCCTGCTTGTATGGGAATCCCCCATAGTGTACCGGGGGAGTGGAAGGAAGGGGTAATCTACCCCATTCACAAGAAAGGTGACCATTTGGAATGTGAGAACTTCAGCGCGATCACTAGTTTGAATGCTGCTTACAAAGTGCTATCCCAGATTATCTTCTGTCGTCTGTCACCTAAAACGAATGAGTTCGTGAGAAGTTATCAAGCCGGCTTCATCGACGGGCGGTCGACAACCGACCAGATTTTTACCGTACGGCAAATCCTCTAGAAATGCCGTGAATACCAGGTCCCACCAGGTCGACCGGGCAGAGCTAAGGAGAGCTCGCTGCACTGTACGGTGTACCCAACATCCTGAAAGTGGCTAAAGCTGAACGGATATGGTGGGCATGGCATGTTGCAAGAATGTCGGACAACAACCATGCAAAGTTGGTGTTTGCTAATCATCCGGTTGGTACAAGAAGGCGTGGAGTCCAGAGAACACGATGAGTGGACCAGGTGGAGCGTGATCTGGCGAGCGCAGCTGCAAATCGAGTATTATGGCGGCAAATAGTTGATTGGTTGTTATCATGAAATTGAGCAATACCCGTGCCCCACGTTGGGCGCCATGATTTCGAAAAATATAATGAAGCACTATAAAATAGAACATTCTACAGTAGAACACTACAAATGCGTAATAAACAAGGACATTACATTTGGACATATAAAACACAGAACATATATTTTGCTCTGTAATCCTATTGGATAACAATTACCGATGACAGGATGATGAGGTTTCATAAATGTTGTTGGTCCATCAGTCAATCCTGTAATCGTATTTTGTCTGGCAGGTTGCCTTTTGTTCGCAGCATTAGTTGCTTTCATAGCTTGAGTTTTGTCTAGGAATTTCTTATCCTATGGGGGCATCCTGAATCAAATTTAATTATAAGACGTCTACACTTTGATGTCTTTGTTAGGGAAGTCTTCAAGTTAATTTCAGAGCCAGAAATGACCTAAATGTAGTCCATCAATAAGAGACTGATGATATCTAAAAATGCTCTATTACTCCAGAGCACTACAAATGTGCATTTCTCTTAATATTAACAGGCTAAAATAGAACACGTAACACAAAAATAAAACTTGTAACACCGCTCCAACTACACACGGGTACGACGATGTGCACATTCAAATTGGCGACGACGACGCGACCGATCCGAATTAAAAAAGCGGCACTTCCACTTTTCCTCCAAAATCACACTCAGTTGATTCAGTGTTATCATGAAATTGATGTTAAACTAAAAAAAATGCAATTAATGTATCTTGTAGTAAAGCCTTCCCGAGCAGAAGAGAATAACAACAGCATAACAAAATGCGTTATTTTGGCAAAATAACTGCATAATGGAATTAGTAATTTTCATGTTATTAACATAACATATTGAGTTATAAACTTGGCTGTCATAAGCGGCAAAATAACAAGTCACATAACAAAAATTTGTTCCTGAAAAATCAATTTAATAACATGTTTTGTTAGTGGCAATAACAACTTAATAAGAGTGAATTTGGGAAATATTTCAATAACAAATTTTGATATTAAAGAGTTATTAAATTAGTTAAAAATTAGGGTAAAAACTAACTTTTTTTACTCATTTTTGGGTAATTATTTTAAGTGTGTTATTCTATTTTTAGAAAATAATAGGCCACATAAAAAAAAATTTCGAATTCATTATAAAACTTACAAACATCGACGGGATTTGAACCTCCAATCCTGCTATCGTAAATTTCCAGTCGCCTTTACCAATGAGGCTATCACAGCACTTGCAGTGAGGGACGATAGAAGCTTTACTGGTTCTACGTATTGCCAGTTTCCCTATTCCCCCATTTCATGTTTGCCAGTCGCAGGACAAAAATAGACAGAGATTTGAATGCAAGATCAAACAACGAACCTCTCTCTCTTACCAACAGCGCTATCGCGGTGCGCAGACATGTGCACTGTAACACTAATAACAGTGGTGGCGTTCGCAGGGCCCGTCGTCGGCTGTTTCGGAACAAGGAGAACGACGAAAAAGTTGCTAGTCGACTATTTATGATTGAGCTTCGTCATGGGGTGCATTTTGGCGGCGACAAAGATCCTTTCCAGACGGAGATGATTTTATTTAATTTTTTGTTTTGTTCGCGTTGTGAGAACGGCGATTATACACGTACCTACGTGAGCGAAGGTAAAAGGTAATTATATCATATGCCGATATGATTACTTCTGCAGATGCTGTTTAGTTTTATCCTGTTTTAGATTATTTTTAGTAATGAAAAAAGATATTTATGACATAATGTCAAACAATATATGATCGAATAATAATAGACCGAAAGAAAAAAAAGTTATAATAGACAAATGCAATCATCAATTGAGCAGAATTGTCTGTATAGTTGACATTTTTATTGATTAGAATTATTTAGTAGGTACCATATTTGCTATCTCCACTCTCACTAACATTCATTACTTTGTAATACATAGTCTGTTCGATACTTTTTGACGTTATAATTAGAGGTTAGAATAGCAGTACATATGACATGACATATAATTTCAACTAAGTTTACTCAATTTTGAGATAAAAAGAACTCATTTGCAGATGTATCACTTTTTGAAGCTAAAATTTTACTTAACCTATAAGAATTGGGAATCGTAGAAAAGTGATAGGAATTTGGCACCGTAACGGAACTGGGATATTGAAAGAAGGAAATTAATACAAAGATAAACATATCAATAGCTATGATGCTATATTTACCCAAAACTCAAATTATAGCAATGAATGTATAATGAATAGCAGTGGCTGGTATTTTGGGTACTTTTCAGCTACAACTCAGTCAATTTCAGAAATTTAGCAAAACCTCGCGCCGCAGAGCAGGGACTTTGTTTTGTACACATTACAGCACCTCCATGTCACGTAATATACCATACCTCTTATCAAATGTGATACCGTAAGTGTACCATACTTTGCGTACCTAGGGCCTAACTTTGCGCACTTTTCAAAAAGTCGTTAAACAGTTTTTCTGGTGCATTATGCAAACTTTTTGCCACGGAATACTAGCTAGTGATATGGGGCATGCACTTTGTCTCAGTTTGGATGTAATGATAAATGGAAGAGGAAGACAAATTGATGAGTGAATATGCAGTTGTTTTCCCTCAAATGCTGTAAATAACGTTGTAGAATGACGTAGGTTTTGTTTCAAAATTTGTTTTAGTTTAGATAGCAATACCATAAAGTATTTGTGCACTCTCAATAATACAATAATAACCAAACTTGTTCCACAACAGAATGTAATATTGAGATGTTATTTAAGGGCTGCATACCAATTGCTTGGTCATAACAAAATAAGATTGTCCAACAAAACATGTTATGGAAACGTAATGCCTTGATAATTCAATAATAACAAAACAAGATATAAAAACAGGTTTTGTGATTTCGTAGTTATTAATTTGATATTCCCCTCTGCTCGGGTTTGGTGGAACTTCTTTGGTAAATCCTAGTTGGAACACTTGAAGTTTTCCTTGTCCATGTACACAGTACTGTATAAATAAGGCATTCCTAGAAGATTGTTTTCAGATAAATTCTTGAAGCAATTTCTGGATCAATCTTTCTATTTATTTCAAATGGATTTCCCGCAATAACTTTCAGAGGAATCTTCTGAAAAATATTTGAAGAAATTATCTAACCAATGTCTGGACGACTCCTCGGAAAAAATCTATGGAAAGTTCCTGGAGAGTTCCCAAGAAAGCTTTGTGGAGCTTTGTGGGTGCTTTGCAGGGTTTGCTTTCCCATGTTAAGGATTTATTTTAACCTTTCAGGACGCGCGCCATTAAGCAACCGAAACTGCACCGCGTTCGCGCTGTATACGGTTTTTTTTTCTTAAGGAGTCTTAGCACGAAGAGCACCAGAAGCCCACTGGAACCGCTCTGTAACTCTGTGAGACCCCCTGAAACTCCTTGACACCCTCTAAACGCCCCTTAGGCCTCCAGGTATCCCCTGAGACTCCCGCACACATTCCTGAGACACCCAGGTACCATCCTGAACCTCCTGGCCCTCTGGAATACCCCTGAAACCCGCTAAAACACCGCTTAGCTTCACCCTCGATAAATTTTTAGCGTATTCTCAATAGCTGAGCGTAAAGTAAACAGTAGTATATTTATATAGGGTACTGGTTCCCTTATTAAGCATGTGGCTCCCATTTCCATCCTACAAAAAACAAAGGATTGAAACATTGTTTCTTTTGTTTCTTGTTTATGTATTTTTTGTTATTAGTGAGCACGCATGAAAACAAAAGAACGGAATCAATCGGTGCCGTAATCGCTCGTTTTCGAATAGGATGAATATGGTAGCGTGAGATTACTGATGGAACACATACCCTATCATCGAGCGTATAGTGAATCTTAAAAAGGTGCATTTGCCCTGCTTGATGGTGATGTGCGAATTCTGGAACAATTGATGCTTAAGGCTGCCTGCTAGGACATCAAACACATTTTATGCAATTCTGTATCATAATTTCTATTTTATTAAACTCATTTCGGTATCATAATGGTCATTTTTTACGAACTGGTTCATTATGCAACTGAAATGAGTTGCATAATGAAAAATAGTTGCATAATGTTCATAATGCAACTCATTTGAGTTGCATTATGAACATTATGCAACTCAAATGAGTTGTATGATGAAAAAATCATTGCATAAAATTTTGTATGCCACTCGTTGCAAAACTCGATTTTTTCATCACTCTTCGTATTTATCCAACTCGGCAAGCCTCGTTGGATAAATGTACGACTCGTGCTGAAAAAATCAACTTTTTGCAACTCGTCACATAAATAACTATTACAGTAGTACGGTATAATTTTCCATTATTGCTAAGTTCGGTAAAATTTTCACTGATTCCCCGTTAATTTGTCTGCTTCCAACAATTATTTGGTGATTTCTTAGATTTCACCGATTTTCTTCTGTAATTTAGATAATTTTACGGCACATAATACTGTTATTCAGTTGTTCACAGACCAGTTTTGATGATTTTTTACACCGAATTATCTTATTCTCATTTTTTATGTGCACGCAGAAAGATTGCATTGATATATCTATGGTGGGATTCCTCGAGCAAATTTCGGGAAAGATTAAGGAAGTATTTCAAGAGAATTTTCAGAAGAATGCTACAAAAAATCTTAGCCCGGGAGAGGTCGTAAAAAAGTACGCTTGGGGTACACAGCGTGAGCGTGGTATCGCTGAGGGTAGCCGAAGACGCGACTGCTCAAGGGTTACAAGGGTTCTTAAAGATATATTCGGATAAATATATGTACGCAGAAAATTCTGGAAGAACCCTATGATGCATTGCTGGTGTCCTCGTAGAAACTCTTAGAGGAACTTTCAACGGCTGCAGGTCTTCATCAATAGATGCCTGCGGTTTATACTTTGTGCATAGTGATCCACAATTGGATCTCCAACATGGAGCTCAGTCGTCGATGACATCAATGGCGTTTAGCTTCAAAAATGTCAACACGAATGTTGTAGTTTTTCGGAATAACCAACCGAAATGGTATGTTAGACATACATACGTAATGCCTGAAGTTCATAGGCACAATATGTGTTTAAAAATGGACAAATTGAGTGGAAAAATTGCGAAAAAATCCACGTAGTTCTGGTGGGAGTTGGGATTCAGGTTGGCTTTCTATTTCACAGAGTTGTTACTTGTTCTGTGGCGAAGTTGGTTAACGCGCCCTGTCTAGCGAACTAGGGAAGACGTGGGTTCAAACCCCATCAGAACAACGTGGATTTTTTCGCAATTTGTTCTCTCAATTTGTCCATTTTTCAACACATATTGTGCCTATGAACTTCAAGCATTACGTATGTCTTCAAAAATGTGTTAGCGAACTTAGAAATGGGAAGAGAACATTCTACGCAGTGGCGCGAACGAAATCTGCAAGCAAACGTTAGCCTGGAACCCAGCACAACATCGAAGCAGAGGCAGGCCCCGCGACTCAGCGACGCAGCCTCAACAAAGAATTGAAGGATGTCGATAGATACTTGACTAGACCACAGGTCTGCTAAACGGTGAGTCGATAAGGAGAGCGTCCAACATAACTCTGATCCTCAGAAGTGCCTACATGACAAAGACCGCCAGTTAAGAGTTGTGTGCTTAACTGGATAGGGGACCTTAGGCCAACAACCTACTGTTCTCAGAACCCAAAAACCCAAGAACCCAGAAACCGAAAATGATGATGACGTTACTCTCCTAGCTTAACGGCGCTATGATATGCAGAGCAAGCTCGATGATCTTGCCAATCGCTCCTCGGCGGCAGATCTTACCATCAACGTCAACCAGACCAAATCGTTAGATGTAAACACGGTCAACTTTTCCGGCTAGGCAAGCAGTGGAGAATGTTGAAAGCTTCCGATATCTTGGTAGCCAAATGGCGGTCGATAGTGGCTCCAAGATTGACATCGGTGCACAGATCAAGAAGGCGAGGGCTGCTTTTGCGAGTTTAAGAAATGTATGGAACAACAACCAGATTAGTCGACGCACCAGAATCCGAATTATTAACTCGAACGTGAAATCTGTGCTGCAGTACGCCAGTGAAACCTGGTGTGTATCAGGGGAGAACACTCAACGGGTACAGGTTTTCATCAATAGATGCCTACAGTACACAGTTCGTGCATGGTGGCCTCACAATTGGATCTCTAACGTGGAGCTCTATCATCAAATGCCAATAGTGACAGAAATTCAGAAGCGGAAGTGTAGACTCTTCGCTAGGGCGGAAACGAAGTCTGCAAGCTAGCGTTTGATTGGAACCCGACAGGACATTGCAGCAGAGGCAGGACCAGGGGCCCAAGGAAATAAAACAAATTCACAAAAATTTGAGCTA
Source organism: Aedes albopictus (assembly GCF_035046485.1). Classification (NCBI taxonomy): domain Eukaryota; kingdom Metazoa; phylum Arthropoda; class Insecta; order Diptera; family Culicidae; genus Aedes; species Aedes albopictus. The sequence goes on along the minus strand of NC_085138.1, from coordinate 38,867,679 downwards.
GCCACAGGTCAAGGCGATGGCTGGCAATCAATCGCCCAGGATGGAGATCTTTCACTCACGCCCCTCTACACTATCAAAGGTGCTCAGAACTGAAATATGCTCCTAAAACCCGAAGTTTCAAAATATGTTATCACAAATATATTGTTTATCGCATACCCCTAACAAGCACCTCTCAGATCCACCGTCAGCTCCCAGCGACACGCGAAGATTTCGGTGTTCGGATGATGATGATGATGATGATGACCAACAATCAGTCAACAGCCATATGCCGAACGTGCGACTCCCGATGACATGGAGGATTTTCGGACTTTGGGGGAGCTCCTTGAACTTCCCCGGGCACAACACACGGTTGCTGCTGAGATTGTTTTCCTTTCCCGAGGTGGGGAGATGGGGTGGGAGTCAACTTGTTTCGTGAATTGATACTTTGTATAGTTTTGTCATAACAGCTGCGCTATTCATCTCGTTTGTTCGTCACATCAGCGTGGTTCGTCAACGCTCCAGGAAACGGACGGATTCCACTCGAATTTGGAGTCGATTTTTATTCGGGAGGGCATTTCGGTTGTTTACTTTCCCACTGTCTCACAGTTGGCGACCGACGGCGGAGGGCTGAAGAATCTTTGCACTTTTGACAACAAGTGGGTTAGATTGTTCCTGGTGCTTTGTCATGTAAATCGTTGATCAACAGCTCGTTATAGCTGATGCTCTGAGATACCAGTTTGATAAGATGCTTTGGCTTGCTTTTAAGTGAGAAGTAACTGGAATTTCAAGGTGGACTGCCATCATTGTGAATTGAGAATATTTTCTGCCTTTTCGGTTGAGGAGGATTGTTACTTCAACAACGTCTCTAAAAGTAAGTTAGAATCAACTACAACCGAAGTTTGTGGAAAAAAAGTCGTGAATCTTCATGGAAAATACATCCTATGGAATTTTGGTAGATGTCCGAGAATAACTCCGGCACGATTTGTAGGCTTACTCCTTCGGAGCTAAAAGGAGGCGGGAACTGCTCTGGAGTCCAGCGTTTGCTGTATCGTGCCAGCTATGGGGGTAACCCTACAACCTGCGCAATGTGGGTAGCATGGCTTCGGTAATGTAACATGTTGTGTTGAATTTCTCAATTAAACTGCAACATAGGAAAGAAAAGATCGAGAACTGTACTAATTACAACCAATCCGGCAATGAAATAAAGCATATGATTTGTATAAATATAAACTCCAGTAATTAAACACTATGAATCTCTGCCTTTCAATCCTGTTGATGTAAATCGGAATTCGTTCTGCTACAATTTGTCCTTTGTCGTTCTGTTCCGAGCAATCAGCTGCGCAGAATAAGAACCGCACTGCACTTGATCCCTTAAATGGTCCATTTGTTTGCTTTTCAGCCTCTTTTCAATCCCCCATTGTGGAACAGTCACGTTGTAAGAACAAAAAAAAAATTCGTTTTCCGTAGTGTACTCCTTTCATCGGACACAATCATCCTCGTCCTTTCTGACAATTTCGCCAAAAGCGCCATCAGCACAAAAGTGGCTCCGCTCAGCTCTAAATCTCATTAGAATAGGCATCGTCGGTGTTTTCTCCGGGGGATGGCTTTTGTTTTGCGGCCGAAGATGAAAGCAAAAGTCCGGAAAATTAATTTTTGATCCTTTCGGTAAAGAATGGCCGCTTTGTAATGGCGCGCTGTTTCGTTAGTTGGCTTGGTCGGCAGGTTCACTTTGCACGCTTGTTCGGCGATGATAAATTGGCCAGTTCAAGTGGGTCTTAAGTGATTATTGATTTAAGGTCATGGAAGCGGAGAAAATCTGCCCTTGAAGTGGGTGTTTTTGTCTCTGTTGAAGAAAATTGGGTTTGTCCTCGAAGAATCGGAACGAGCGTCTTTCTTCCAAGGGCTTTCAGTTTGACAACATCTTCATTGTGGGAGTACAAAGGGGACAATCTTCTTCCAGAGGACCGTCAAATTCGCTCGCATAAACCTTATCGCATTCCAATCGCAAGTCAACCAACCATCCCTTCCGGGGTGAATTCCTTGGCCGTGTGCCACCACCACCACCGCCGCCCTGTCCGGGACCCTAATTACCATAATTTCAATGCCAACAATCGATCGCATTCGTGCCCGCAAGGATCAGCAGCTTCGATCTCGATCCCATTCGACGACGCATTTCGCGTCGTCCTCCGCATCCAATCTGGTGCGGCAACCAACGACACACGGAATAATTCGTTCCTATGCAGGGTTGTTCCACGGAAAATCATCAAAGTTATTGGAGTTTGATATTGTGATGCATTTGTCTACAGATATAAAAATTAGTTTGAATTTTCTTCGAGGCAATAAAACTCATGTACAGATGAACCCATCAGCTGGATGTTTGCATGGTTCGATTTTTCTGTACGGCAGCTGTGTTTACATGTAGAAACAGATATGAAAATTTTCTAATTTAGTAAAAAACTTGCAAAGTATTGATATTTTATGAGCAGAGAAGAAATTCAACTCGATTGAAATCAACCCAATCAATAGTGCGGTTCTTGAATGATCTCAACAGTAGCCGAATCACCACAACTTGGCAAGACAAAGTTTGCCAGGACAGCTAGTTCAATATAGGGTATGTGGATTATTGGCAGCTAAATTATCACTCAATTCAAAATTAGAAATCCGTAATAAACTTGATTAAAATCGCCAAAACTCAAGTTTTTGCCGAATAACTGAAAGACTTATGGATACTTTTCAATATTTTTGGCACAGATGTTAAAAAGAACGAACATCTCTCTGTTACCAAAGACTTTGATCGTTTGTATCATTATTTTTGTGAGATATTGGCTATTGCTAGTTTTTGTCGTTTTAGTGCGCGTTTGTATTATAGTCATGGATTATTATTACAAAACTTTAAACATTTTCCAAACACTATTGCACGATGCAGTCCAGAAAGATATGTGACACGGATAAATCTATAATATACATACATTGTATAGTGGTGAGTTCAATCCATATTATTTATTTAAGATCATAATACACGCTGGAGCTTGACCTTGAGCTTGATTGACCGCTCGTAGATGCTACTCCAGTATCGCCAGACTAGTTACACTCACGCTAAGAACCAATGAGATTATCTGCCGGGGACTAGTAGGCATCTTCAGTGAGTGAGCGTTGGTGATCTTCTATTTTTAGGCGACAATGGCGCCTGCCACGCCAGGTTGCAGGTCAATGTGGGAAAAGAAAGGCAGCGATGATTGAAATCGTTTGTATCCTTATCAGACCGAATAAATTTACCTTTGCGTCTGCACAAACTCATGCGGATGTCGGCATGTTGGTGGGATATTGTTGGCAGAAGGTTCACACAATGGTGCGTGGATGTCAGGCCTAAGATTTATTATTAAGCCAAAGCGGCATAGTTCGCTCGATTGCATAACTCGGGAAACGGATTTTCATCCGTTTTTGATTCTAGCGATAGCTATGAACATATGAATATACATAAGTTGTATATGTAGAGAGGAGAGTACCGTAACCGTGATCGGATTTATCCACCTCATGAAACCTTCAAACAACTAGTTTCAATTGAACCAGTTTCTGCTCACGAATGGTGTTTCGTAATCTGCAATTGTTTAGTTATTAAATGACATGGAATTCATGAAAATTGAATTTCATAAATATTGAATTAACTCGATTTTCCTTAACTGTGTTTCGTAACGCAATGACGTTTGACATTGTCAAACATTCATGCTGGGTATGGATACTACCGTATGCGTGTTAATGTTTGCACCATCGTTAAATAAAATTCCTTTTTTTTTATCTGTATTAACGAGATTTTTAGCCCTAGGCTAGTTCATCTCGGGACCCACGCTTTACTTCCCTTCCGAAGGAAGAACTCACATTTTGCGAGTTTGTCGGGAGTGGGATTCGATCCCAGGTCCTCGGCGTGATAATCAAGTGTTCTAACCATCACACCAGGTCCGCTCCACAAATAATAAAAATAAAATTCCAGTTTTACTTGTGAAGACAATGTATTGGTTTTATTTGCAGGCATATAAGCTATAACTCATATCAAAGTAGGCTGTGAATAAAAAGTGTTGATTTTCTTAGTTTATAGCTTGCATAATGACTAAGTGGCAACCTAGCTCGTGATTTGTCCACGCGCAAATGTCGAAAAGTATCCGTGGTAGTGTCAAAGTCAAGATTAGCAATTTTTGAATTTATTTTTTTATTTAGACATTGCCTAATGGTGTAGACATTGACACACAAACAAAAGTTATAATAACTATTGATTCTGGAATTTGGTACGGATCGAAAGTTTTTCGGAAATCGAAAAAACGGAGGTTGCGTTCGGGCAAATTCAAGACTTTCTTATATGGCGCTACTCGTAGCTCCTGGATGCCATTGGTAATAGTGTAAGTTTTTTTTCTATGGTCGAAGGATCATAAAGGCCACCGTAATTTTCCTTTTCGATATGCCATGCCGTTAAGTCGCTGATTTCGCGTTTCTTTGCCATTTTTCTCATTGAGCGCATATAATTCACCCAAATCTTATTTTTGGTGGCAGCGATAGCTTTCTTAATCCATGTTAACCTTGGACGACCAGTGCATGCAATAAAAACCAAGACATTGTGTGTACAGGTGATATGGGTACCTTATTTGTACGATGGTGCAAACATTATCACGCATACGGTAGATACAATATTAGGTTAGAAATCACTGTAGGTAGGACTTGTTTTAAAAATATAAAACATGTAACGTTTGTCTTAAGAGGGGAGTTAATCAAGAAAATTCGAAAATTTTGATCTATGTTATCCCGGATTACGGTATAGAGAAAGTGGAAATAAAGATACAAAGTAGATGAAAAGGAACGACCAAGTGACTGAACCCAAGACCTTCTGCATATAAATCAGAAGCGATTGCCACTAGACCACCAATCCCGTATATTTTAGAACCATAATGCATGAATATATTTTCTCCACCAAGCTAGAAACTTAGTCTCAAATAGCGCCACACGCTATGTCTGAACCAGCAGATTATAAAAATTGAATGTACATCGGGTTTCTTTCCATAAAACATCAGTATTCAAGCTATATTTTCATTTGCAGAAGGTTTTAAAATATTCTATCGGTGAAAATTTTTCCATACATTTTGTATGGGAAAGAAATTGACCGAAAATGAGGATTTCAAGCAAATTTGTATGAAAAACGGTCAAAAAGATGGAAAAATCAAAATTTCCCCGATAGAATATTTTGAAACCTTCTGCAAATGAAAATATAGCTTGAATACTGATGTTTTATGGAAAGAAACCCGATGTACATTCAATTTTTATAATCTGTTGGTTCAGACATAGCGTGCGCCAGCCCAAATTCTGGAATCAGTTTTTGATTCACATTCTCATTTCACTTTGTTTTAACAATGATGTCGTACTACACAACGTTTAGTGGTGAAGATTGCGTAATTGATCGCTGATCTTTGTTTAAAACTGAATATTATTTACCAATTTGGAAGCCATACAAAGGAATGTTAACCCGTAGTGGAACCCCTGAAATTATTCTCAAATTTCCTGCTCTTATCTGTTTCTATTGGTAAACGTCCACCGGAAGACCATGGTTCATGTTCCTTGGCTGGAACATGAAACTTGGCTGGAAGAACATTCAGGAACGCGCAATGTTGCCAAGCTAGTCCATTGTCAATTTCTTGGCATATTCCGGAAGAACTCAGTAAAATTCTCAAAGAGTTTCATTGGAATTTTATCCAAGGGCTTCTTTGAAATGCCTTCAAGAGTTCTTTTCGAAGTATGTCCGAAATTTTTTCCGGAGATTTATCCAGAAAGGTCCTTTGGAAAATTTCGGGTGTTTTAAAAAAACTCATTCCAGAATTCCTTCATGAATTCTTTCGTGCTTTCCTCCAGGAGTTAATTCAACATTTTGCAGGATTCCTCTAGGAATTCCTTCTGAAGTTTCTCCCGAAATTTCTTATAGAAGTGAGATTGTAGTAGTTCTTTTTAGAAATTCATCAAACAGATGATTCGGATATTTAATCCTTCAGGTATTTCTTCGGTAGTTCTTCCAATTGTTTGTACGATAATTTATCCAGGAGGACCTCCGGAAGTTTCTCCAGGAGTTAACTCGAAAAACTTTTCCAAGGATACGGAAATAGCTTCACTATTTTGCTAGGATTTTTTTCACGAATTCCTTTAAAAATTTCTTCAGGAGATCCTACGGAAATTTTGCCGGGGGTGATTTTGGCAGTTCAATAAAAAAAATCCTCCGGGAATTCGTTCGCAGTCAGTTCCTTTTGAAGGAACTGTTTAGGAACTTTCCAAAGAAACTGCCGCAGAAATTTTTGAAAATTGGCGAAATTATGTGTGTCAAAATTCCTGGAGAAATCGTAGAAGCAATTCGTTTAGATATGTCAGAAAAAAAGCCGGAGAAATCTCAGAAAAACCTCCTTGAGAAATCCCCAGTAGATCACCTGCGAGAATTTACATTTGGAACTGTTTCTGTCTCAATGAGGTTCTGAAAGAAAAGCCCGATAGATTTTTTGCAGGAATTTCTGAAGAAACTTGTGACATAGGATGACAAAGAGTATTTTCAGCAGGTTTGTTCTCTTCGTCATCAAGGGTTTTATCGGACAAATTATCTAAATTGAGAAAGAGTTGATGCCAATTTTTAGTTTAATAGGTTACATAACCCCCCCCCCCCCCCTGACGAAGAGAACGAAACGGCCGAAAATACGAATACATAAGTTCCCCTATACTGGATTTAAACGGCTACGTAGTTTTTGCATCCGTCACTGAACTCATCAGTCGATCCACCAAAAGATTCTTCTGAATGATTTTCGAATAATGGAATGTCCAACATATTTTTTGAAGAAATTTCCGAAGAAAAAGCTCGAGAAACTATCAAATGTACTCCTAGAATTTTTCAACTTATTTCTGGAATAGCTATTGAAAGAAATACTGATTTTTGTGTTGTGGAGTTCTTGGATTAGACCAGTGGTGCTCATCCTGCTGCCCGCGGAGTACTTTTAGACGAATCGAAATTTTTTAACGATTATTTGAAATAACTCGTAATTTTTAAGGAAATCAAACAAAACAAAAAAAGGCCGATCAATTTTCACAGTGTTGAACATAAATTAAATAATAAATAAACAAATAGAACAATCCGTTCTGGTAAGATTCGAAATCGCAACTCCGAAATATTTCGGCATTTCAGCTAAGTCACGAAGCCAGCTTATAGTTATTTATAAGTTGTACGAATCAAATGAAAGTTTGTTAAAAATGTAATCTTGAATCATTTATAAATTAGTTACAGTTTTTAGGCGCAGTCAATGCAACGCTGAGCAAATGTTTCACATTTTGCCTTTCCGAAGAACATAAAAACACAAAGCACGAAGTTTTTGACAAAAATTCCCAAAAAATCTCAACTTGGTTGTCAATATTGTTTAATTTTCACTGTTCACTGTTTATATACCTATTATCAGGCGAGATTCATAAAGCGTCTCCTGTGCCCTTTTGGAAAACATTTGGAGAAAAATTTTAAGCAACTCTAAGCGAAATATATGGAGAAACTCAAATCATCCTGGAGAAAATAAAGCTGAAGAAACTCAATGAGAAATTTGTGGCGATACTGCATGGAAATTATAGGAGTATCTCCTAGAAACATGTTCTGGTGCCACTCAAACAGAAATTTCTTAAACAACTTTAGAATAAATTCCTCGAGCAACAAAAAGAAAATTTTCAGGAGTAAGTACAAACAAGATTCCAGGACCAACTGCATCAACACACAAAAGATGCCTAGAACGCCTGAGCAAAATTTGAACAATTAATTTGAAGCCACTTATGCAGCAACTCTAGAAGATAACGTTGAAGAAACTTCCGGAAACAATTGTTAAAAATCTAATTTTTGAATAAATTTAATGATGAAGTATTTCATCAACTTTAGAAGAGACTTATGGAAAGAATTTACTAAAACCTTCAAGAAACTGCTGGAAAATTTTCGGAAAAATCCGGAAGCTATTCTAGGAGAAATTCTTGGAAACGATTAATGAGGAATTCCTGAAGTAACTTCAGGGCAGTTCCAAAGGCAAATCTAAGAGGAGTTCTTGGAGGTGTTCCGAGAGAATTCTAGAAAAACTAAAAGAAACTTCAAAAACAATTCTAGAAACCCTTCTGGAGCAACTCCACAAGAAATTTCAGGAGAAAATCGCGAATTGCAAATTTGGCCCGCGGTATCCTCCAGCCTGAGCACCACTGGATTAGATGCAGCAGAAGTTTTAGAAGGAATTTCAGAGGTCCTTGAGGAATTTCCATAGCCAAGTATGAAAGAATTTCTAGATTAACTCTGGGATGGATTCTCGAAGAAGCTGCCTAAAAAATCCCAGATAGGTTTTCATACTTACTCCTGGAAAGAATTTCCACAATAACTTCTGAAGATTTAAAAAAATGCTAGTGGTAATCCCAGAGTGTTATCCCCATAAACTAGTGGAAACATATCTCATCCAACTTTATGAAATTCTTACAGGAACTCCTGAAGGAACTGTCGAAGCCTTGAAGAATTTCCTAAATCTTGAAAGTATTCCAAGAGAAACTTTTGAAGATACTTCAGTTTGAAGGATTTTTCAAACTCTGTAAGATCTCCTAGAAGAATTTCCGAAAAAACCTCTGGAGAAATAAATTATTGCTAAAGGATTCTCATGGAGAAATTTTCGAAGGAACTTCGGAAAAAATCTTGAAGAAATTTTTGAAGGTAATGATGAAATAAATTCTAAAGATTTTTTTTAAATAAACTGTAGAGGAGATTCCAAGAAGAACTGTTGTAATTCTTCGCTACTGTACTCTTGGAAAAATTCCCGAAGGAATTTCTGGTGGAACTGCTAAAAAACCCCTAAAAGAGGAAGAATTTTGAAAAATTAAAAAAAAAATCTGAAGAAACTCCTGAGAAAAATATACCCTCAATGGCATTCCTGAAGCATATTCCATTTTCGATGAAATTTTTGGAAAATATCCGACGCATCTGTTGAAAAATTTCTCGAATGAGCTTTTGCAGGAACTAACAAAAAAGCCCTTGAAGGTTTTTCCGGAGGAACTGAAGAGGGTAAGAAGCAAAGGGGTGTAAATGACAAAAACTTACTTTCGTGTAAATCAGGTTTAAAGTTTTCGCCAATTTTTCATCCCATGCAAAATGTATGGAGTTTCAAAATCTACCCGTTTTTCTACGATTTATTGTATTTTTTTTCTAATCATCTTAAAAATAATCTTACAAAATTTTCAGAGAGCTTGAAATCTATAGAATTTTTTGGTGTGCTTGGCTTAAAACCGAAAAAATGGCCTCTTATACCCCTTTGAATCTGGGCCCCTCATTTCTGAAGGAACTACTGTTGATATTTTTGATCAGATTACGGAATTTTCGTACCCAAGTGACACACTTGTTACAGAAGGGTCACGACGGCGCAGGTTTTTATTGCGCAGAAGTCACTGTGACTTACCTCTCGCAAGAAGGTATTTATTTGTTAGAAGTAAATGTGTGGCTTCGTAGCCGTGCGGCTAGTGTCACCAAGCACTTAGTCGCATCGTGCTGGGGAGCGTGGGTTCGATTCCCGCCGCAGCTGTCAGGTAAAGTTGTCGGCTGTGCCACTGGGCGTTGCATGCTAGTCCGTTGTCTAGTGTCGTGCTTCCTTCAAAGAGCATTATAGCTCACTGGAAGCATTGAACGTGTCCGTGTCTTTTAAAAATCACAGTGACTTCTGCGTAACAACAACCTACCCAGCCGTGATTCTTCTATGACAAATGTGTTACTTGGGTAGGAACTGTCGAAAGAATTTACGAACTCCTGGAGGAACTTTTGAAACTTCTGTAGAATTTTTCAAATGTTTTCTTGGATAAATTATCGAAACAATTCCATGGTAAAAACACACGAAGGAACTTCTGCAAGAATTTACAGAGGAACCTAAGCAGCGCACATAATACAGAAGAGTCACGGCAGTGAGAGCTTTGAATGCTTAGAAGACACTGATTTACATTCAAACACAATGCACAAATTAGTTCACAGTAATTTCTATGCAACTAAAAAGTTGCACTGCCATTCTTCTAAAAGCATTGAAAACATGTCTGCAGGCACTTTACAACATCCAAAAACAGGTAATTTCCACTTGGAGTTTCTCAGAATGCTGCAAATATTAGTCATGTTCAATGAGATTAAAAATGTTCGAAGTTGGTGCATTTTGCTCTTGACCATTTGTTGTCCAATGGAATAGAAGACGGAACGTGGAGAAACGTGGAGAGGGCGAATGACTCTTGAACAGTGCTGAAAATTTCATTTCGGCATATCTAAATTCAACCACCTGCAGCTCACTTTAGAAGCTGAACCTGAGAACATGGTATATGAAAAACTTGTGTGGCTAGACCAATTCTGCAAGAAAGTCACGGAAAACCCACTATTTTTCGAATATTTAATGTAAATGTCACGGACTACCTTTGAAAAATACAAAATGATATTCACCGTGAATATCATTTGCATTTTTCGAAGGTAGTCCGTGACATTTACCTTAAATATTCGAAAAATAGTGTTTTTTCCGTGACTTTCTTGAAGAACTGGGCCGGCCGCACAAGTTTTTCATGTACCATTTTCTCAGGTTCAGCTTCTAAAATGAGCTATAGGTGATTGAATTTAGATATGACGAAATGAATTTTTCAGCACTGCTCTTGAACTTGATCATCTGTTATTGGCTGGAGGGACATCCGATCCGCCATAGGTAGTACCTCGGCTACAGCACTAGGCTTCGCGACTCCGAATCACAGAAACGACTGGTACGACGGCGAATGTGAACAGTTGAAAAACAAGAAGAATGCAGCATGGGTGAGAATGCTTCAAAACCGTACGAGAGCGAATGAGGCACGTTACAGACAGGCCCGGAACAGGCAGAACTCAGTCTTCCGGACAGGGCTTGGCTGAATGAATCCGTGAACATGAACATACGATTATCGTTCCCAAAAACGTTCGTGAGTATACATGCCTCACGAGCAATAAATTTTACGGCACCCCGTGAATATTGATTCCTAACTGAACAGAGCAGCAGTGAACGAACCAAACGACGAACGAAAGAGATCACACAAAGAAGATGAAGATTGCTTGTCCCATGCCGCAATGCTGCTGAGCTGCACCTATTCATTGGAAACGACGGCGTCGAATATTCTGGTGTGTGTTTGTTTATCGCCGTGATGCAACACATGCGTTCTCGCTCTTACATGTCGCTTGGATATATCTGTCTCTGTTGCTGATAGTGTGTACGTTTGGTTCGTTCATTTCGCAACAAGCAAAGGAGAGTGGAACTGGCATTCCTCGCTTCGGCCAGCCCCGACGAGTGATAAACATTCATCGCCGCGGTTGGTCGTGAATATACTTCAGCATGAGGCATTCGCACCCACCGGTGGACTTGAGTGTTGTTTAGTTGCTTCTGCCGTTCTTCGTGAGGCAAGCTATGTGCGATGGTGTGCAGTTCAGAAGAGCGAACGAAAAATGTGATTCAAAGCAGCGTGAAAACTAGCAATTCATTCATTTTTGAATGAATCTTCCAAGCTCTGCTTCCGGATGAAGAAGCGCCAGCAGGAAGAACGAGATCGTGAAGCGATGGAAGAGCTGTACCGCGCTAAGGACACATGGAAGTTCTATGAGAAGCTGAACCGCTCGCGCAGAGGCTTTGTGCCACAAGCCGACATGTGCCGAGTCAATCATGGAAATTCTCTCACGAGCGAGCGTGAGGTGGCGGCAGCGTTACGATTAGTGCCTCCATGGCCACGTTGTTGCAAGTACCGAAAGTGGCGTGGTAATAGATCTAGGAGTACGTACGCAAGACGAAAGATTTTCGGCCCATAACCTCCAAGAGATTGAGGAAGAGGTTGGCCGGTTGAAAAACAACGAAGCTGCTGGAGCAGATCAACTACCAGAGAGCTTCTAAAATACGGTGTAAAAGCACTGGTGAGAGCACTACACTGGGTCATTACCAAGAATTGGGAAGAGGAAGTATTACCGGAGGTATGGATGGAAGATATCATGTGTCTCTTCTACAAAAGGGAATGCGGTAACTATCGCGCGACCACACTGCTGAGCGCTGCCTACAAGACCTCTCAAATTTTATGCCGTCGTCTATCACCGATTGCATGAGAGTTCTTGGGGAAATATCAGGCTGGATGCGTGGGTGAACGTGCTACAACGGACCAAATGTTCGCCATCCGCCAGGAGCTGCAGAAATGCCGCGAATACAACGTGCCCACACACTTTTTGTTCATCGATTTTAAATCGGCGTATGATACAATCGATCGAGACCAGCTATAATAGACTATGCACGAATACGGATTCCCGAATAAACTGATATGATTGATCAAGGCGACACTCGGGAGTCCCTTCGAATCTCGCAAAGAGTTACGATAACGTGATGGTCTTTCGTGCTTGGTGTTCAACATTGCTTTAGAAATTGTAATAAGGAGAGCGGGATAATCACGAGTGGAATGATCTTCACGAAGTCCGTTCAGCTGCTTGGTTTCGCTGATTATATTGATATAGCTCGTAAATTTGAGACGGTGCGGTGGTGGAAACATACATCTGACTAAAGAGTGAAGCCTGCCAAATTGGATTAGTCATTAATGTGTACATGATGGCAAAGGGCTCTAGAAATGAATCGCCGGGCCTGCAACCCCCCCAATTTCTATCGACGGTTATGAAATCGAAACGGTTGAAGAACTCGTATATTTGGGCTCTTTGGTGACCGCCGACAACGACACCATCAGAGAAATTCAAAGACGCATTGTGGCAGGAAATCAAGCTTACTTTGGACTCCGCAGAATTCTACACGGAGTCGCCAAACTACCCAAATTTGAGTTCTTTTGACGCAACTTCATAGTTTGGCCCAATAACTGAAATTTGAGTAAATCGATTATACTCACACTAGGTAGTTTGCATTCAACTCCAGCAAAAAATATACTCAAGAGTAGGTAAATTCTTCCCATACGTGAGTTTTTTAACCCAATTTTGACAAAAACGGCGTTTACCCAAAATTGGCCTATTGGGCCAAAGTACCCCAGTGGGTCGATGCAGCTCGCTTTGTTTTCGACAACATCGGTGAGGGAGAAAGAGCAAACCTAACTTTGGGTAGAAAATTTAATCGATATACTTACTTTTGAGTAAAATAAACTCAAAAAATAGGGAATTTTAGTTCTCCGTGTACGATCGAACAATGTTCGCCGTCACACCAAGATAACTATCTACAAAATGCTGATTAGACCGCTGGTGCTCTATGGGCACAAACCATGGATCCTATGTGCAGAGGACCAACGCGCCCTTGAAGTTTTCGAACGGAAGGTGTTGCGTACCATCAAAGGTGGAGTACAGATGGATGACGGGAGTTGAGACTGAGAGAACCAACCATCGTTCACACCGCGAAAATCGGGAGGCTACGGTGGACGTGACACCTCAACAGGATGTCGCAAAACAACCTGGTAAAAATGCTTCTCCAGAGCAATCCGACCGGTACAAGACAATGTGATGCGCAGCGAGCGAGATGGATCGCCCAAGTGGAGACCGATCTGCGGACCCTGTGCTGTCATGGACCGAGTAGAATAGAGACGACTCCTAAGTACATCCAGAGGACACTCAGGCTTCGAACCACCCTATATTTTATATGATGAATCATTTTAATGATGAAAGAAATCTTTTGATTATGTTTACTGAAGAATGAGTAAATTACGAAAACGGTTTGCTTAAGATTAATGATTTTTTTGTCAATCTCAATCACTAATCGTTAATAAAGTTTCAATTAATGATTAGTCATTATCGCTCTGCTACATAGAGAACATAAAACATAATTTAAACATTATTCAGTTTTGTCAATTTGCCATGGAATAGCTCCTGCGCACCGATATCAACCTACACCCGCTCCAAATTCCAAACGACGTGCCTGGCCCCCAGTAATGGCCCCCACATGCAATATGGTGGTGAGACTTCTTGGTCACAATCTTAACTCACCGCCGCCGCCATCAGCCTTCAGGGACAATCGAGACAATCATTGTGGGCCGTGTGAGTGCGAGCATATCACCGTCGTCGTCATCCGTTTCAGCCTCATTTCGCATTTTTGTCGCAGCCCGCGTCGCGTCGCGTCGTCGTCCCGACCAATTTGTCCAGCACGCTGACTCGCTGGTCCACGCTCTCGTTCGCTGATCCGGAGGTGATCGTGACAATCCGCTGGCGATTTTTGGGCTTTGTTGTCTTTCGTTGGCTGCTCATTATTTATGGTCCTGAGCACGCACAGCCCGGGGGTGGGAGGGGATGGAAACACTCTTGTCGTCGTCTCCGTGCACTCCCACCTACGGTTCGAGGATCGTTGGTGACCGACGGACGACGATCACGTTGAGGACAATCGAGGGCCAGAACGGAGCTCAGAATCGAATGGGTCGCGCGCGTTGATAAATTCGTCTCACAAGTTTATCGCTTTGCGCAGGTCGGTTGGGCTGTGACGGTGCTGTGCAGGACTTATGACGCTCTTGTATGGCGATTTTTACGACATAAAGGATCGAGTCCCCGTGGGTAATTTGCTTTGTTCTCGCCCTTATTTTTCAGTTCGTAGGAGGAGAAGGTGGTCGCCCGGTCGGCAATGATCCTTTGATCTGGGTCGGCTAACAAGAGGTAGGGATTTTAATCTACGGGTTATAAATGGATCAAAATTTGGCCATCTGAGACCCCCTTCAACATAAACGAAGTCTACGTTTATCCATACAAAAATTTGAAAATTTGTAAGAAGTGTAAACTTTGATCAGAGCCCCGGCCCCCTTCAAAAGTCTATATGGCTTATGAACGGCCCCTAATTGTTCAATTGATGCTCACTTTCGTATGATCCATTTGAAGAACCCAAGAAATAATTTCAATGTCTATGCTTTTCCTTAAATAGTTAGGCTTCCTTACAGCATCACGCTATTGAAAGTAAATCCTTGAAACATGAAAGTTCCGGATCAGTTCCGAGGAGCATCTTAAGATTCTTAGGAAATTCTGTGAAACTGTTTAGTGGAAACCAAAAAGAATCTCTTGACAAGCTCGTGTACAAGGGAGGGGTTTTGGGGGTTAAACCTCACCCATTGTCAAATTTCCATACACTAGACGCCCCTCCGCCCTTTACCTAAATTGGGAAAAACCCCTCCCGTGGCCTGTCTCTTGAGATATTTTTATAAGAATTTTTGAGGATATCACCTTATCAAATTCCTAGTCGTTTTTCTGGAGGAATTGTTGAAAGAATCCGTGGAGGTATATCTGGATCTTCAAAAGGGCCCATATAGCCGAGGCGGTAAACGCACGGGTATTCAGCATGACCATGCTGAGGGTGACAGGTTCGATTCCCGGTCGGTCCAGGATCTTTTCGTAAAGGAAATTTCCTTGACTTCCTTGGGCATAGAGTATCTTCGTGCCTGCCACACGATATACGTATGCAAAATGGTCATTGACAGAGGAAGCTCTCAGTTAATAACTGTGGAAGTGCTCATAAGAACACTAAGCTGAGAAGCAGGCTTTGTCCCAGTGAGGACGTTACGCCAAGAAGAGGAGAGAGGAGGATGTACATTTTAAAGAAATTATGGTTTCTTCTTGTTGCCACATGACTCGAACTTTTGGCCCAGTATGTGTTAAATATGATTTACAAATATTTTTTTTTGCAAAAAGTTATACAACATGCCAATGCATATTCAAAATATACCTAATTACGCCCAAAAATAAAAGATCGAATTGAAATTCATTAATTTCATTCCATGCGTTGGAAGTACCATCGCAAATTACAATTTTTTGATCGAAAAACAACATTTAGTCATAACTTTTCGAAATATTAATCAATTTCCATAATTTTTGGAGTGAAATACTCTTATTTTAAAAGGTTTCGAACAACATTGACACCTGAAAGAAATAGTTTGAATTGAGCTCAAAAACTTCAAAAGAAACTCTTGCCTCACTCGAACTTTTGCCCCACTTTATCTAAGAAGGATCTTCTGGATAATACACTTCAGAAGATCCTGCTTAGATACTACCATGGTATTTTTGCTGGGATTACTCCTGGTATTCCTACTGTTTTATGTTCTATTTTTATGGGTTCCTGCAGGCGTATATGGAATTTCTTCTCATAATTTTCAAGAAATTCCTTCTGAGATTTTTCAAGATATTTTTCCTGGGATCCCTCAAGGAGTTACTTCAGAAAATTTCTTCTACACTTGGAGTCCCGTCTTGAATTATTCCTGCTCTTGCTTCTGTTTTTTTTTTCAGGAATTCCTCGTAGGTTTCCTCTGTATATTTCTTCTGGGATTTCTCAAAATATTTTTTTTTCAATTCCTTCAGAAAATCCTTCTCTCTGGAGAAACGTATTTCTCAAGCAGATGGTTTTGGGTTTTAATCCGGGATTTCTTTTGGGATTCTACTAGTAGATTTCAGTAGCACTACTGAATGAATGTCGAAGAAATTCCAGAAAAAAAATCCTGAGAAACCCTGAGAAACAAACTGAGGTTTGTGGAGCCTCGTAGCCGTGCGGTTAGGGTCACCAAGCTTCTAATCGCACCATGCTATGGGGTGCGGGTTCGATTCCCGCTCCGGACGATGAAACTTTTCGTGAGAATAGTTTCTTCTCCGTATCCACTGGTGCATGCTCCGTGTGTCCCTTGTCTAGTGTTTAAGTTTCATTCAGTCTGTGCAGCCTCTGGCTGAAGACGTTGTCCACGTCTTTTTATAAGAACTTCATTGAAGAATCTGAGAGGGAACTTCTCGAGGAATTGCAAAAGTAATATTTTTTGAAGAAATTTAAGAATCCCAGAAGGAAACTCAGAGAATATTCCAGAAGAAAGACACTTATGGAAGAAGCCTTTGTGTTATTCCCGAAGAAAACTTTGTGGGAATTTGTGAAGGAAAACTTCGTGGATTCCCAAATAAATCTCCAGAGGAGTTTCTGAAGGAATCTTTGTAGTGTTGTATAAAGGAATCCTTGGTAAAATTCAGTAAATTTGAATTCAATCTCCGAAATCCAAATGAGTTCTAAGATTTTTAAAAATACTTCACAAAAGAATTCCCGCGGAAATTTCTTAAGGCATGTTTCCAAGATTTTCGAAAAAAAACTCCCCCTTCACTAATTTTTTTTTTAAATTAAATTCTTGGGAGTTTTTTCTAAGGAACCGGTTATAAAGTGATGTTGAGAAGATTTTCTGAAAAAATCTCCAGAATAGTTTCTGAACGAATTCCTGAAGGAATTTCTCCATGAATCTTTCATCCTGAAGAAGTTTCCATAGGTTTCTCTGGAACATTAATTGTCTTTGTAGGAATTAAGAAAAAAACGTGGAAGAAGTTTCACTTTTTGAAGTTTTTGAACGTATGGGCGTGCAAAAAATGGTAAACTCACAATGGTTACTTTTTTATATGCACAAAGACGAAAAAATAAGAAATCTAAAAAATTACATAGGTGATTGTAAGTTACTTTGAGTAAGTTCGATGACACCTATGGTCCTACCCGCCTTGTTTTTATTTCTGTCCAATTTTCGTACAGAAATAAAAAAAAATCAATTCGTTGATCCCACGCGTTTCCCAAATCAGTCTCAAAATAATCAGAAAATCACACTTCGTTCCAATTACAAAACTCCTGCCACTTTTGCGCCACATTAGCACTCTAATGAGACGCGGGGGAGTAGTTGGGGGGTTGGTCGTCGCTCTTAGCGTTAGCAAGTAGCGTTCTCTCGCCATCGCGCCCGACCAGCCAACCGATCGACCGGCTGACTTGGGGAGGCAACGCTAGTGCTCGCGTCACACGCTTGATTTGCTCTAGTTTTGATTGTTTTATTTCGTTTCACCCTCGTTTTAATTTAGACACGCGGCCGAACGCATCTACTTGCTAGTCACAGGGGTTCACAATCTCGATTCATGATCACGAAAATGGGAGAAAACAGTATTACTAAAAATATATCTTCGGTGTTTCTGCACCAATTTTCATTTTTTTTTTAAATAAAATGGCTGGTTATGGTTCCAGTTTCCATATCTGGAACAAAAACCGTAATTGACCACATGTTTTTGGAAAAATTCTGAGGTATTCGGGTGATTGAACACTGAAGTTTTCAAGAATTTTACTGGAAATACATTAAGAGCAGTTTCTGAGAATTTCCCCAGAAGCTCTTCCAGAGATTCTATTATAAAATTAATGTTTTCCTGTAGATTTTTTTTATCAAAGTTTTATAGAGATTATTCCTAAAACTAATTCAAGAGATTTATTATAGAGCGGTCCATGGATTGCTTCCGAATGTGCCCCATGGATTTTTTAGAAATTTCCGTGGGAGTTCCTTTCAGAAAGTCTTTTAAGGATTCCTTTTGAAAGTTATTTTGGGAAGCTTTTAAAATGTTTTTGAAATTCTTCAAGAGTTTCCTCTAGAGGATCTCCATTGCACTTAACAGCTTCTATGGGTTTCCTCAGAAGAAAATCAATAGATTATTTCTTAAATCTGTAAGAGAATTCGTCCAGGAAATAATCAATGGATTTCATCAGAAAATCTAAAGTACAGAATTTCTTAATAAACTGCTCCAAGGATTTATTTGAAGAATATTCCGCAGTTTCCATCGGAAATTCTTCCAAAGCTTCCTTAAGGGATGCCTTTAGAACTTTTTCTTAAGATTCCATTGGAAGTTCTTTATGAGATGCTTCAATAAATTTATCCTAGGACTACGTTGTGACATCTGATATGGGTTTCTTCAAAACTTCCATGGTTCCATGGCTACCTGTAGAAATTCCTTAAGTAATTCCGTCTTTAAATCCCTCAGAAGCTCTTCCAGCGGTTTCTTGAGAAAAACTTCCGAAGCACTTTATCAGAAATTTCTCCAACGCTTTCTCCAAATCTTTTTAAACAAATTTCCAACAAATTTCCTCTAAGAACTCTTTCGGAAAGATTTCCATGGTTTCCTTTAGTCAAGGATAACTTTTAAAATGCTTCTAGCGATTCGTTTTTGATTTTTTTTTGAAAATTTCTCCTGAGGTTCCTTCATAAATCCTTTCAAAGATAATCTTCCAGAGATATTTTCAGAAATTCGTACACATAGAAGTCCACCAGAGATTTGTTCAGAAATTGCTTTGTAGATGCTAATGAAACTTTCCGCAGCAATGTGCCCAGAAATCTCTTCATGGAATTATTCAGATAGTACTACAGAAATTCCTCCAGAGATACTTGCATTTTTACTCTGAATCACTGAGAAGTAACAACTACTCTTTCACGAATTCTTCATGAGTGCTTCAGCGGGATCTTTACAGAAGCTTATCTGAGTATTTCTCCAAGATTTTCTGCAGGTACTGTTTTGGAAATATGTACACGGATTGCTCCAGGAATATTGTCATGAAATCCTCCAGGAATTTTAATAAAGAATTTATTCAATAATTTTCCTAAAGATTCCTCGATAAGGAATTCCACCAATTCCCATCAATTCTCGGGAGTTTCAACAGAAGTGCCTCTAGAGATTCCTTCAAAAATTTTGGGCCATAATACAGACATTTTTCAAAATTCCAACTACTTCAAAAGCTTTTCCAGTGAGTTTTTTTTTTCAGAAAACTTTTGTTTTAACATGCAGAGAATTTCAGGAATTTCATGAGAATTTTTTTTAGAGTTTCCAACAGAAACTTGTGGAAGGTTTTTTTTTTAAGAAATTGCTCCTGTACTTCCGTCAAATATCTCCTGGGATTCTTTCAAGAATGGTTTCACATATTCCTCCAGGGATTTATTCATCAGATTTTTCAAGAACTGCACAAATTTTGCTGGAAAAATATTTGGAACAATCCCTGAAGAAATTCCTTAAACAATCTTGGTGATACTTTCGGAGACTCGCAGAAGCAATTCCTGAAAATATTCTGGAGAGTTTCCTGGACAAGAACTTCTAAAACAAGTTTTGAAGATATGTTTGCAGAAATTGCGGGATGAATGCCTTAGTGAATGCCTGGAAAAACTCCTTAAGATACCTCCCTTATTTCTAAGAAAAGAATCAAGAATAACTTCTGGATGAACTCTGGCAGTAATTTCAAGGGAAAATTGCTAGAGAAATTTCTGAGGAGATTCTCAAGAGATTCCTTGGGATGTCTTTTGATGAAGTTTTGTAGATATTATTTTAAACCTATCTTCAAAAACTGCAGACAAAGGTGCTGGCGATATTTTTAACCCTCTAATACCCAATCCCGCCTTTAGACGGGGTATAGTTTGAGCAATTTTGTAATTTTTGTTTCGTGGAAAATCAATTATTTTTAATTTTTGGCTGATATTTAGAACTGTTCTGTATATCTCAAAATGGTTTTTGGTGTATTTTAAAGCGTATTTACATTTTTTGAAAATCATTGAAAAATTGATGTTTTAGTCACCTTTTAGAAGTCATTATTTATTTTGTATTGAATCGCTACAATTAACATATTTTAAATTTTTCCCAAATCATTCTATCCTTGTTTAATAGTTTTAGGGAATCGAATACACTCTAAAATTATTTTCCCTAAAATTATACGGAAAATAAAATTTTCTGTGAAAAACAAATTAAAATAATAATATTTCAACAATAATCATAAAATCTCAAAATGTTTTCATCTCAAAAAAATCCGTTACCCAAATTGGCTCCCAGGAAAAATATAAAAGTGTGAGGATGTTGAAAAATAAAAATTATAAAAATCAAAAACTGAAATTCACGAAATCGAGAATTGAAAAGAATCATCTTCCAAAACATGTTTAAATCGATTTTAGATGACGAAAAATGATATTTAGATCAAAATAAAAAAATTGGGTATTAGAGGGTTAAAAAAACTCTCAATAAATGTCTGATTTTCTTGTCGTGGAAGTACCTGTGGAAGAATTTTATAAAAAAATCAATTATTTACTAAAGCAGCAGTACTCAAACATTTCCAAAAGAGTAAACAAATCCTGTAGAAACAAAAAAAAAAAAACAGAAATCTTCGAGAAATTCTTCAGAGAATACCAGGAAGAACTGGAGAACACTCTGCAAGTATTCATAAAATAATTTCATGAAAACTTCCTTGGAATTTTATTCTGGAATAGCTTTTCATTAATTGCTTGGAGAAGAAATTCTAGAAAACCTTGAAGAAAGGTCGGATTTAATCCTAAGCAACCTCTGCTGGATTGACATGGTTGACAGAATCCCTGAATATATGAAGTATCACTTGAACGAACCATGGAAAACAAATCCAACCATAAACAGCTCCTTTGGAAGTATTTGAATTTCCAATGGAAAACCTCAGAGGAATTTCTGAAAAAGCTTCCGAATCTTTTCTGAAGTTTTCTGAAGTGAAAGAATACACCTGAAGTGAACGAATACAATCAGAAATGGTGGATGAAAAACATGCACATATTTCTGTAACGATTCTTAAAGTTATTTTCTAAAAAAATCACTGAAGGAACCCCAGGAGATTTTTTTAAACGCGTGGACTAGTTTATTAATGAATATTTTGAGAATTTCTCCAGAAACTCCTGCAAAAATTGTTTCAGATATTCCTCCAGAAATTAAGACAGAAGTTTTTCAACAACTGCACAAACATTTCCAGAACAATTCTTGAAAGAATTCTCGAAGGAACCCCTAACCTTAATTCATAAAATGAAAATCGTGAGAACTTCTGGAGGAGCTATGCAAGTAATCCCAAGGGAGAATTTCTGAAGAAATTTCTGAAGAAATCCCCAAAAGATTCCTGAAGATATCCGGAGATGAAGATCTGTAGATAGTATTTTAAAAATGTCAACAAAAACTGCAGACAAAGGTAGTGGAGGAAATCCTTAAAAATCATGATAAATTTCTGAGATTTTTTTTATTCGTGGAGATACCTCTGGAGGAAATTAATGAGAATTTTAAATTAAATTAATGAAAGGATTAGTACACAAAAATCTTCAGAGAAGTACGAGGAATTTTGTTTTGCAGCAAATCCTGAAGAAACAAAAAAAAAAAATCGTGAAAAAACCCTTTAGCGAACCACACAGAAATTTCTGAAAAAAAGGACCTTCGAAGAATTTTTTGAAAGAACACATGGGACATCTAAAGAACCTTCTGCAAGTATTCATAGAAAGTTTTTGATAAATTCTTCGAAATCCTCGGAATATATTCTGGAATATTTTTTTCAGGAATTGCTGAGAGAATCTTTGGAGAGATTCCTGAAGTATCACCTAAAGAATTTTTGAAAGAATACTCGAAGGAAGGTCTGAATGATTTCTAAGCAATCGCTGTTGGAGCACCATCTGAAGGAACTTATGCAGAAAATTGTTGAATAAATGCCCGATGGATTCCTTGAATATACGAAGTATCACCTGAAGGAACCTCTGAAAAAAAAAATCCAACAATAATTTTAGAAAGAATTCCTTGGAAAGTTTCAGTATTCTTAGTAAAAGAATTTTCTGAAAAAAATCTCCGAATCTCTATGATTTTTTTTTTCCAGTCGATCAGGCTTAGTATAGGCTTAGTTTGGAGCTGAACCCATGAAATTTAATAAAAATATAGATCTATTGGAACAAAAAAGCCTTCACGTTCGCCATCGAAAGTTTGAGAAACACTGCCCCACCCGAATTGACCTAGTCGATGGCGTGTGCAGGGGCCAGCGTACAAGCGGGGAACGGCCGGTGGTTGATAGGCAATATAATTCGTCTTCGGAATTGCTCCCCCGCTGCTGCTGGACCTCGCTGGAACCAGGTGTGAAATTGGGCTAGAGGAGAATAAGTTTCGCGAGGAGGAAGGCCCGAAAGGGGGGGGCGGAAGAGAGGCGTTGGGTCCAAATCGATTAACGAGGTGAATCGAAAATGGCGTTTCCAATCGCGCAAGGTGCGCAAGTTGAGGCGCTTGAGTGATTTATCGTACCTACCGGCGGCTGGAGAGGGTGCGAAACTGATGAATTTGACTATCTGTGACCGATTGATAGCAGATCAATTGGAACCTGACTAGGATGGGAACATCACCTGAAATGGCAGATTTTTTTTTCGGGGGTCGGACGCCGTTGGTAACGGGGTTTCGTGAGTGAGTGTGTTTGGCTACATAGTTGTATCCCCGTTTTCCACTTGCCAAGAAGAGAATCTAAATGTTTTCCCATTTTCTGGCTCTTTTTCGGTTGAATGGCTTGTGTGAAATTCGAAAAATCAACATTGGATCGCGATCGCAGTCGATGGGAGTCGTTCCCATCGTATTTATTTGCATCGTTCACCGCCGTCTTATAATGCCTAATGATGTTGGATGCCTGATGATGATGATGCTGATCATTCTAATGGGTGCGATTTGTGTGCGGAATGGGTTTTCGATTGGAAGCAGCGTTCAATTTACATTCCGGTGGAATGAGTTCAACTGGAAATAATCACAGTATCAGATTTTTCGGTACCTTGCTGCGGGCGCGCGGGGCCAAAAACGGAATCGGAGTTCGATTTAGATTGGGCGCTGCGTTCGGTTACGGGTCTTCTTCCTTTGGGCCAATGTGCACACTGGATTTCCTGGGGGAGGGCATTCAACTTTCCGAAAGAAATTTGAATTCATGTGAGTCGATCTCTCTATGCTTGAAACAGAGAATATTTTCTGCAAATGACTAAATTATGAACATCTGTATATTTTTAACATAATTGTTACATAATTATTATAAATTTCCATTTATTGTGATGACGAGAAGATTCATGAAAAATATTAGCATAAAACGAGCTCACCAAAATATTCTATCAATTCTCTTGGCAAGCAAGGTAGATTAACATACTTTGTGCTGAGGAGTGTTGACAACAATAAGATATACCCCAGACAACCAATTGGCATGTATAATGAAGTTTATGTTCATGTTATACGTACTTTTATGCGGTAAAGTTACATCGCATAAGATGCTTCAAAAGTGCCTTATGCGTATAAAAGTAGAGGCGCTATACGTGCATTGACGGAAAAATAATAACGCTATATGACTTCATGCGATATCTTATGCGATGCACTGTGTGCACTATTCCGACTTAATATAGCATCTCATGCGACTTAATAATATTCGAAAAAAAAAACAATTCTTGTCACCTCAGTATCGAACTACGAACCTTTGGATTGAGTCACACTTCACACTTAACACCAAACACCACTTATGAAGCACACCGATTAATTGTCATGATATTCTAACTCACCTCAGTGTTTGTTGGAATGCACTTGGTTACCCTGCGCTGTACGTGCTCGACAGGCTATCTGGAGCTCAAAATGACGAAGCGTTATTTCCCGCACAATTATCACAACACCACCCATTGTTAATTATCAGGTCAACAAAACAAAAATGATTAGTTTGTTACTTGTTTTGTAATCATACTAACTGTTAACTTTCTTGTAGCTTTTTGGCACTCCAACAGCACCTCTTTCATTGATATGATATATCACATCGCAATATACCAGCGTTAACGATTCTACCTTATGCGAGTTTGAATGCACATTTTAACGAGTTTATTTTTTCTTTTATCCGATTTAGTTTGTACACCAATACGAGTTTAACTGACATAATAAGAAAAGTACCAGGCGAAATCGTATAATCATCGCAGAGCGCAATTATGCGTCCGCTTGAACTCTTTTGCGACTAAGTAAAGTTCGTCGCAATAAAACATCAGAATATCTTCTACTACGATGTAGTTATACATTATAAAAGTTAATTTGCACTTTTATATGATTTTACCAGATACATCGCAATAAGTTTAAAAATAACATCATATGCGATGAAAATTGTCCCTCAGCCGTATACATGCGATAGTGAGTAAAAATAGTACTTTATACGATGTACATACATCGTACATCCTTATGCGATTTCTGGTTGTCTGGGACATAATATCATATAATATGCCATAAGAGATTTCGGTTATTCTACTCTCATCATTAAATCTGTTAGAACCTAGAGCTCAAAGGTCATCATCACTCCCTATCCACCTTCTGTTGCAGAGAGTAATCGTATCAAAACTTCAAAAATAAAAAAGCGTCCCATCTCCTGTGCACCGCACGAGATGACGAATGACTTGACCATAAGGTAACAAAAGCGACGAATCATTCGAACAAAAAGGCCCGCTCCACTTGACTGTGCGACGATGATGCCGTATTCCCGAGCCCAAAAGTCCCAAACCAAAATCGGAGAGTGCGTTTCAAATTTGTATAATTTGTCATTTTTCGTCGGATCTTGTCGGACGATCTGTTCGACTAAATTAGATTTCACTTTGCCTTGCCGCTGCTCCTCGCTGTTTACGTGCCCTCTCTAGAACTGCTCGCTCGGAGTGATCCTGTGACGACGAGTCACCGCTGGCTGCTGATCCTTGGGAAAATTTTAATTACATCTCTGTGCGCAAAGACGAACAGAACGAAATCCTAACCGTCACGCTTGGCCTCCTTTGTTTGCCATCAAAAATATGTCAGAGGATTACTGCGATGGATGCGTTTCTCACAAAACTTTCCTAAAAGAAATAAGACGAAGGAGAATGATCCGTTTGCTGAGTCGGAGACGATCTTGTATATGTGTCTACAACAATCGAATGAAAAATGAAGGCGCCGCCATCCCGGGGAGAAAAGGTTTCATGAATCTGGATCAGTTTGGGTCACTCGGTTTATTGTTCCCTTACCGCGTTTGCCAAGTGCTAGTCATTTTTGGTTTGGTGATCATCAGTGTTCTATGACAGTAGATCCCCGGTGGCAAGTGGTAGAGGAGGTCTCAAAAATTGTATGTTGGGATGTAGGTTAGTTGGAGATTACTGGGTGAAAAGCACAAATAAAAAAACAACGTCTCAAATACCTGCTATGAAATTAGAAACTATTTTGCAAATGGGAACGAAAACAATGAAAGAGACGTCGAGCTTGAAATGTGCATGGAAACAATATGCCAAATTCTACACAAATAAAAAAGATCATCAAGAGTTGAAAAATACCGTAAACGAGTGTACTATGGAATCGTTGCAATAATCAGTATAGCTACACATAAAAGTTTGCATCACCCAAAATATTTGATTCTTAGTGGGCGGTGAGTCTACGCCGAATAAAGCATTCGGTGCTGGGCCAATCGCTTCCAGTCGCCCTGATTATTTAGAGTCCTTAGGTTTTCCTCAAGTATTAAAAAGTTAACGTGTGCGTGGCCTTCCACGAAGCTGACAGCCCCTTCCTGGTACTCTACTGGATATGGCTTAAGCTTATCGTTCATTCAGCATACGACCTGTGTGCCCAGCCCACCGCAGCCTGCCGTGTTTTATTCGCTTCGCTATAT
This sequence comes from Aedes albopictus, assembly GCF_035046485.1. Taxonomy (NCBI): domain Eukaryota; kingdom Metazoa; phylum Arthropoda; class Insecta; order Diptera; family Culicidae; genus Aedes; species Aedes albopictus. The sequence continues at coordinate 38,841,478 of NC_085138.1, read as the reverse complement.
CCATCTCTTTATATACTTGGTACGCTTCGTGATTCATGGACGCCGCCCGATACCGACCTTTAGTTTACCGCTGTGTATGAGGTAATCCATGAGACAGATGCGATCGATCAGCTGATTTTTTTTTTGTTTACCATGTATTTTTGACATCCGATGATCGGGCTGACAGTTGAACACAAAGGAATTTGTTCGCTGCACTTTTCGTTCGAAGACTGCATATCCAAAAGCTTTCCCATCAATTTCTCTCGACATCCAAGCGACCGGAACAACCAGAGTATTGTACAATGAGAGTTGTCTTCGCCTATGGGGCTTCAGCTGGTTTTACAGACCAAAATAAAATCCAATTCGCAACTACAATGTGTCTTCTCACCTCGCGTGTAACATCATTATCGCACGACACTAAAGTACCAAGGGAGCGTCCATAAATGACATAGTATTTTTAAGCGATTTTTCAACACTCCCCTCCCCCCTCGTAGCATTTCGTCTCAAATTCGGATACACTCTCCTGTAAATGACGTAGCTTGATGAACAACCCTCTCCTTCAATTTTTTTTCAAGTCAAAAAGCAAAAAACAAAACTCGAAACTAAGTTCTGATTTCCATTTCAATGTTATGAAAAACCAACAAAACCTAGAAAATATAGGGTACCGTGCCTCTTGAGTAGTGGCTGGTATTTCGGGCACAATTCAAAAGCATTCAACTTAATTTTTGTATACAGCTAGATATTATACGTATATCACCGCGTACTAAAAATCAAGTCAATTGGTTCAAAATTGACTGAGTTATAACGATAAAGTGCCCAAAGTAGAAGCCGATATGGCTACACTCTCCTAGGTTTACCGTTTCTGTCTACTGTTTACCTTTAGATATTAGTTTGCTCACTATAAAACTTATTGGGAGCTCATTCTTTCAGCAGTTCATTCTGGGATTCTTCAAGGAATCCTTTTGGGATACCCATTTTTAAAAATTCCCTTTTGGACTCCATCTGAGAATTCCTCTTTTTGCATTCCTTCGGGAGTACCTACAAGAATTCCTTCCGGAGTTACTTCTAAGATTTATCCAAAAGTTCCTTCTCAGATTCTGATTTTCTAACATTTTTTTATGAGTTAATCCATAGTTTCCTTCAGGAGTTCTGCTCCTCGTTTCTCCCAGGAGTTTCTTCGGACAATCTCTCCAGGGATTTCAATCAGCAATTCTTTTGAGATTCCATCATAACTTCTTTCTACGTTTCCTAAATAATTTTCTTCCTGGATTACTCCAGGAGTTCCTGATGGGTTTCCTTCAGAAATTCCTTCCAGAATTTACTCAGATATTTATTCCAAGATTTCTGCAAGAATTTATTCCGGCATCAAAACCCCTACAGTAGTTGCTTCTGGGATTCCGCTTTTTCGGATTCCTAAAGGATATCTTCCTTGATTCTTCTAAGACTTTCTTCTGGAATTTCTCGAGGAGTTCCTTCTGGGATTTATCCAGGATTTTTTTCCCAGGACTCCTCCAGGAACTTCTTTCGGCATCCCTCCATTAACTCCAACCAGGATCTCTTGAAATTCCGCGAGGAATCCCTCCCCTTCCATAGTTCCTTCTGGATTTTTGTTTTCTTAGGTTTCACCTTAGGTATCATCCGGCATACCCCAATCGCTATTTTCTTGATTCTTTCAGACATTCCTTCAAAAAATTGTTCCGTGTTTTTTTTTCCAGAAATTGAACCAGGAGTTCCTTCTAAGACTATACAAATAGCTCCTTCTGAAATTTCTTCCAGGTGTTCATTCTAGATTTCTCTGAAAGTTCCATCTAGATTGGCTCCAGGAACTCCTCACGGGATTTCTTTTGGGGTACCTTCTGAGCTTCTTCCAGCTCCTTTTGGAATGTTTTCAGAAGTTTTTTTTCTGGGATTCCTGTCAAAATGTTATACTTCTCCTATTAGGAACTGATATGTGAAATTCAGAAGAAACACCCTGAGAAATTCCTTAAAACATGGTTCCTTCAGCTATTAAGAAAATTGTTTGAGGAATTCTTCAAGGAAGCCCTGTAGAAATTATATAAGGAACTGCTGAAATATTGCCATAAGGAAGTCAATTATAAAATCCTTGAGGAATAAAACTATTGAAAGATTTCCATTGAAAACATCTGAAAGAATTCAAGAAAGAATTTCAGAAGGAGTTTCTGCAAAAATCCAGAAAGGAATTCCTACAGGATACCCGTGATGAGTTTCTGAAAAAAAAACAAAATCACCAGATTCCAGCCCTCAACTGCATAGGACTACCTCCATAAACTCTTTCAGTCTCCTAGCATTATCTCTTGAGCTATATGTATCACAAAAACCTCTATACATTATCCTACACAGATCCTACAAAGATCTGGTTTGCATCAGATCTCTCCTAGAATTCCAATGTATTTTTTCTACTTACGTCAATAGAAATTGCATTCCCACCGCATTTTACTGAGTCGTACTATAGGAATCTCAATAAAATTCTTACTATACCGTAGGCTGAATCTCCCTCTTATCATGCTTAACAGCCTGGATCCTACCATAGTTCTCACTACAATCCCACTGGAAATCCTCCCAGAACTCCAGCGGAACGTCATAAACTAGCGCTCTCTTCTACACGGACGAACCACCCATTTTGAATTCAATCACACTACCCAAGGCAAACCGATGAAATTCTGAAAGAAAGTCCAAATCGTAAACAAAAAGACCACGAAACGTCAAAGACAAATTTTCCTTAGCAACCGCGGCGTGCAGTGTCCTCCTAGCCAACACGAAGTCGTATATGATGCAGAATAGGATGCTAAAGTGGAGGTCATATGCGTACACGCTCCCATTACATTACACATTAGCACTTTACATTTTGATAATAGCGGTTTTCCTACCTACTTATTATTTTGCCGACGACTACCTAACATTGGTAATCATTATGTGCATCAGCAAAGCGCCCTTCGGGTAGTTGAGGGTTGGTGTCGCCAATATGGCCTATCGATTAATCCAAGAAAAACATCTATTTTTCTTTTCACGGTAAGGCAAAACCGTAATGGCGTTCGACCATTGCGTTTCTTCGAATCTGATGACTATTGACAGGAAATGCTGTTATTGTAACGTGTTTACTAATGTTTTACACTAAAAATTACAAGAATAATAAATAAAAAGAAAATCGCGTTAAGTACTGTTCCTTTGAATTCCACTAAGAATTTGCCTCCCTTGACAGATACGTATTTCGATCTCAACTGTAAGGTCGTCTTCAGTGTCTTGTACTTGAGTCGGGTCAAGTACAAGACACTGAAGACGACCTTACAGTTGAGATCGAAATACGTATCTGTCAAGGGAGGCAAATTCTTAGTGGAATTCAAAGGAACAGTACTTAACGCGATTTTCTTTTTATTTACAGATATTCCCCTAACAAGCCCCATACGAGCCAATCCAAAAGGCTCGTAACGATAAACCCCAAGAAAACCCAACAACTATTAGGTCTCAACAAAAGGGATCTCAACATCTACACCGGTCTAATAACTGGACACTGCCCCTGCAGATACCATCTACAAAAGATCGGAGCAATCCAAACCTCAAATTGCCGCTTCTGTGACGAGGATCAGAACACATCCTCTGCTATTGCAGTGCACACACTCAATGTAGGTTCAAAGTTCTCAGCAAGCCCTTTTTAGGGCCTGCTGACATATGGATCTTATCTCCCAAGGACGTGGTTTGGCTTCATAAAGCTAGTCTCGCCAGAATGGGGGAGTCACATACTGTAACTCAGGATCTCTATTCATCAATAATAGATGGTCTTGAGTTCAGTCGATACCAAGGTATCTCAGTGACAAATATGTTACTGAGATAACTTGCGTACCTCACAGCAAAAGGGTATATCACAATAGTTCTAAAATCTGGACGCAGTTATCTTCACCCGACAAACGAGAGAGAACAAGCCCAGGTTAATCATCAAGAACAATAAAACACACAGGACAATCATGCAGTCGCTCTTCCCGAGCAGAAGGGCATACCTTACAGATACCATGCGAAGAGCAACATGTGCTCTAATACCTAAAATTGTTATTGCTGCGTTATTGTACGAAATGTTATGAGAACATCACAATAACAGTCTGAAGTATTTGAGCAGAGTTTGGTATTGATGTAGTATTTGTTGGTTCAGCTGTGAAAATAACCGAAGAACAAGATTTGCTATTACATGATGAAGTCATCGAACAAGTGAAACATTTAATATTTAACAAGAAATGTTATTAGTTAAATACAGCATTTGGAATTTTAGGTATGCTTTCGTTATTGAAATAACAGGACTTGTTATTTTGTAGGCGTTATTTATGCGATATTTTGGTATTCGTTTTTGTTATTTTGCCTCTTATTACCACCTAATAAATGGCATATCATTTAAGATAAATACCTTGATATGTTATTCATTTGTTATTTTCTTCTGCTCGGGTTGAGTTACACTGCCGAATCGTACGTGTACTCTATGCTTCTGTACCGCGGTGAACTTTATGCCTACTATTGAAAACGACCGGACGCCGACCGGCAAAAGCAAGTAGGTACCCGAATCGCACCTTTTGGGTGACGGACACATCTCGGAAAACCGTACGTTCGTTTATTGTTTGTACCACTACCGCTGCCACATACCGCCGTCGCCACCGCCCGCGTTGCTGTAAACAACCCATTCCAACGAAATTATCCCCACCGCAGCTCGTTTAAGCTTTCTTCACCGTGTGCGCGCGGTTTTCGGATAAGGTCCAAGAAAAATCGGACACATAAATCGCGTGTGTAATGCTTTCATTAGCAGAGCCATTTAGCTCCGAGATTTGGACTGCCGCACCATCCGCGCCGCCTGACGACGACGGACGACCCCTTTCGAGAGTATCTTGCCTAGGTAGGTACCTTGTGTCTGATTTTGGGGTTTTATTATTATGATTAAATTCAATTTACAATTGCCTCGCGTCGGACGTGGAGCCACGGCGGGTGCAAATAAAATCTCCAAATCGACAGTAGCGAATCAACCCTTCCGTTTAAACCGGTGTGGTTGGCCACCCCGCAGTTAATCAGCGAGGATCACTTGGCGAGATAGAGTGTTGACCAGCGTACCTAGGATAAGGGGATGTTAAACGAACAATTCTGGAGACATATTGGGTAAAACGTCATTTGGCATAATATTGTGTGGTGCAGTCGTGTAAAAAAAAATAGTGTAACTGGTTTCCAATGATATTATCGAACATTTCTTTGCAAACTACCTCGGCAATTTCATCTCCGAATTCGTTAAGAGTTCCTTCAGCCAGTGCCGGATTTAGGCCTCGGGGGGCCCGGGGCAAACCCTATAAAGTGGGCCCCCAGAATCAAAATTTCGAAAAAATGAATCATACAATTACGTTTTTTTCTTAATGTTATGTATTATTTTAGGCCTAATATTGAAAACTTCTGATTTCAGAACTTCTCCAAAATTCAGGCAAATAGAAAATTATTCGAACATTTCAAGCATAATTTTTCAAATCGACGTATCTAACTTTTTCACTGATCTGAGTATATTCATGGTCAATGTTGACGACCATTTCACTAAAATAGTTTTTTATAAAAAGACTTTTCATAAGTTTTTTCGTGCTTAACATCACCAAGGATATAGCACGTACTAGGTAAGAAACAAAACCTACTCATTCCATATCATTTTCACAATGAATTTTGATAAAAATACACATACACCGGGTTGGCTAGAGATACGTCATGCCAGATACGTCGCTTTTGTATGGTGCCAGTTTGGTGTATCTGTTACTTTTGATTTTGGCTAGATACGTCGTTTGGTTTTCTCATACATATATCAAAACGGTGTATCTATCAGTAAAGTTGTAAACATCAAAATAGTTAGATACGTCGTTTCGAATAATATGCTTAGTTAAACAAATTAAGCAATAAATCATCAAACAGTGATGTGGATTCTTCAATTTGCTTTATGAATCATGCATGCAGCAGTTAACCCGAATTTGTTTACATTCTCGAGTTACGTCGGATTGAGAAGTTATGCTTGATTTAATCAGATACTTGGCTCCAATGTCAAAATACTAGCATAAATGACATCTTGTTCAGATAGTACATATATTTTAAACTTCAATTTGAATTGAAAACATTTATACAAGTTTAAGAACTTAGCGTTCAGATAAATATCTACTACAACATGCAGCAATATTATTTGAGATTGCACGAGATCAACGAGTATTTCAAGATTCAGATTTTACAAAGATTAGTCTCTTGGGAGCAACTATAGCAATAAATCTTAATATCTTCAGTAAAACCAAACATAAAAATTTAAATTGTATTTCGGATTCTTGGGGGCCCCTTTCATCGGGCGGCCCGGGGCACTTGCCCCCTTTGCCCCCCTTAAATCCGGGCCTGCCTTCAGCAATATTTTTTATAATGAGTTTAACCTTCCGGCAGTCCGGTAGCACCACGCTAATGCTGAGTACAAAAAGCGAGATTTTTTAAACGTGTTGAACAAAATACAACAGCACGATCGCTCGAGGGTTAAAATATGTTCTGCAATTCCATTGAAAATAACTTTGACATTTCCTTTTGAAGCTGTTCATAAACCACGTAGACCAAACTTTGCTCATCTCACATACCCCTACCGACACATCTCTTCCACAATTCCTCCAGCAAATTGCTTGGGAGCAATCTATTTGTAAAACTTATCTGCCGTTTAGTTTGAAATTTCTAAGTGAATAACTTTGAAAAAATCAGCAATTTCCGATCCGAATCTTGAAGGAATTGGCAATGGAACTATAAAAGGGAATTTTTAAAGGGTTTGCAGAAAAAAAAATAAAGGCGTAACTACAAGAAATACCCAAGGGATTACTTAACAAGTGAGACAGCATTTCCGAAGGAATTTACCAAATCAATTCCTAAAAAATATGCCGAATTATCGATGGAATTTTCAAGAAATTTCAAAGCAAATTTCCAGATCAATTAAACAAAAATGCCGAAAGCGATTTAATAAGATTTGTTGAAGAAATTTCCCAAGAAATTACCGCAAGAATCCTCAACACGAAGCTATTTTCAGAAAATGTGAATGTGAAATTGAAAGAAACTGTCGAGAGAATTGTAGCAAAAGAAATTAAATAGGAATATTGACGGAATTCGCGCCAACTCGAACAAATGTTGGCAGAAAAATAAATTTTAATTTCATTATAAGTAAAATAAATGCTCCAGCTTTATAAAGTGTAGATTGAATTATTTTTATTCTCGTTAAAACATGTTCAAAAACTCGAATGTCTGTGGGCATGTCTTATCCAGAAATAGAAAAGGCGAATTTTCCAGTTTTCTCAAAATTCTGAAATAGCCGTACGCACAGGCAAAACATATTTTCATGAAAAAATTCAATCAACAATCTGAGGAAACATGTTTTCGAATACATCATGTGATAAAAATTCGAAAAAAATGTTTCGAATTTGGGTATTTGGCAAAACCATAAAAATAGTTTGTGCAGAAGTTTTGAAAGGTGTTTTTTCAATTTAAAGATTCTGCATACAGAAACCCTTTTTAATGTATAAACTCTTTACAGGCATCAATTAAAATACCTTAAATAAAAATACAAAAATATATACAATGTTGTTTGTTAAGAAAATGATAATATTTTTGCTATACAAAGTTGTGCCCATACTTTCTGAGACACCTTATATTTTACTTAAAAAAGAAAAACGTCAGAGCGTTTTCCTATACTATTTTGAATTCAATTAATGTGACGTCATTGATTAACATAATGCTCTAAGACCAAGCCCACTCGTGGGCTTCATACTACACACGCAACAGCATGTCGTTAACGATTTTTAATTTCGTTATCCACCCATTTTCGCACCGGTCGTTCGTTTCCATGTGAGTAAAATAATGATCGGTCGCCTTTGCGCACCGGTGGTCTCTATTCTATCCGTACCATCGGTTTTTTTGCACTTCTGTAAATCATCGCAATATTTTGTGTATTTCTATGGTGTTATTGCAAATCTTATTCAGTATAATAATCTGTGCTCATATTTTGAAAGAAGGGGTTTTGGATAAGACTGAAAACAGTTAGTAAAAATTGAACTCAAATAAATAATTCCCTTGGAGATTTGTACCAGTTTTGGTGCGTTTAAAGATATTATTTTTTCAATAATGTATGATTGTATTTAATCTCGGAATTCAAGCAATCTTTTTTAAATTATATGTTTGTTGCTTACTGTATGACTTGTAGGTTGAATTTTTATCTAAAATAATATCCATCTCTTCGATATTCATGTTGCCTTTCTCGCAAGAAATTTATCTGAATTTGAGATTTTGAGCATTTTTTTAATAATTAGGTTTATTGAATAATTACATCCCTTGCATTTCCAACACATTTATAACGTAGTTGTCTCCTTTAAAACTTCGCGTAGGTCAAGATTTTTGAATCCTGGTCATAGTGGAAGCTGTCTTCTAACAGTCTGCGATAAGTTTGCGCAACCTTTTTTCATTAACGTGTATTTTAAATTCAGCTTATTCTATACTCAGTCACAACCTTTTAGTTACAAAGCATCAATCGGAAATTTTAATATATATTGCGATCCTTTGGATGCTGGTATATGAATATTTTGTTGGAAGCAGATTCTATGCGCTTGAAGTAGACTGCGTATTTGTCAAAGTACATAATGAGCCCACTCTCCTTTTTGGCACTTCATACAACAATTGATGTATTTTAACATCCAACACCTTGCTTTTTCTATAACGAGGAACCTACAATATTGCAGTCCTGCACACCGCCTATTTTAATTGATGAAACTTGGCAGCTCGACTACATTTTTTTTAGATTATTATCGGTATAATTAAAGTTTGCTTTTACAAAAAAAAATATTGAAGTGTTTCTATGATATCTGAATTGAGTTAGGTACAGTCAAAGCATCTTTGAAAAATCGTAGCTACTCTTATCTAATCTTATACATACGCAGCCAGTACGGAATCACCCAGGAATCACCCTGGAAAGCAATCCTGTTACTTATCATAGATATGGCACATGCATCAAAGCGGCCAGGTCTACTGCGTTGTATTTACACGCAAAGATGATTCTTCGAAA